>NC_054554.1:9302932-9540432 GCF_017654505.1 Polyodon spathula
TGGTAATTCAAATAGAATACATAAAAAAATAGAATCTATAGCAACACAATTCGATGGCCCTAGCTAACCCTGATGGAGTAAGCTTACAAGGCTATTTAACAGTGCTATAAATAGCTTACTGTACCTTAAAATCAGAACCACTGCTTGAACAGTATAAACAGACTGACACACAATCATTAATAGATGACTGGAAGTGGTTGACAGAGTGATATAGGGTGTTGGAGTGAACAGGAAAAAAACATTTAGCCATCGTTGCGTGCAGCCAAAGGCAGGAACTGTTTCCTCTCTCTCTCTCTCCAGGAGCTAGCGAGTAGCAGAGCGCACAGTTTACTAAATTAGAATGCTGTGATAAAAACAACTTTCAAATACATTTAGCCTTTATGGGAAAGGGGACAAGACAGGTTACTCTGGAGTGGAGGTGGCTCTCAATAGTGGATGAATAATACTGGGTAGAAAATGAGAGCAAGGAAAAGACTTCCTGCTCTTCCAATTCTATGCCAATTCTATTTTTTTTTTGTCTTGAAGGATGGTTTCCATATTTCCTGATATTCTGTTGAACACTTTCTAGCAACACACACTTGTGTGTGCAAAACAGATGGAACTTGTTAGATTACAAGAATGCTGAAAGCTTATCAGATGATAAGGCGTTAAGTGTTGCAGTTTGTTGTCTTTGTGATAAATACAAAAACGTTTCAGGGTGCTAATGATAGTGATAGTAGCACTTAACATGTTACAGGTGTCTTTAAATCTAAATAAGTGAATACATCAATGTACCGTGTCCCTTCCACTGCATGAACTGAAAAAAACCTCAGAAGGTGGTTTACAAACATATTGAAGAGGTTACACAAAAACAAAATCTTATATTTATTAATGGTTTGGTACTTTGGGTAGGAATGTTGTAAGGATTCTACAGAAGCTGATAGTGCAATCTTACAAAAGCAGCTGCAGTATGAAGGTCTCTAACCCTGATTTGTCATGACTCAGTCCATAATCCAGATCATAATGTGTTGACTAGACTCAACTGATTCATGTTAAACTGTGAAAAAAGCCTTATTCTTTATAGGGAATTAGCTATTTTGGTAGGATCCATCAAGTAGATTATCTAAAATGGTCTGATTGATTTTATAATCAACTTGGCGTAACAACAGAACTTGAACTACAGAAGCCAGTATACTTAAACTTAAACAGGACAATACACATATTTTTAAATACACCATCAACTTACAAATCATTGCACTAAGAAGTAGTAATCATGCCATGAATTTGCCATGGCTGATAAAATCTACACTGGTGCCTAATATACATTCATTTGGGAAAAATGATGTCTGAAGTCACTATGGTAGTTACAGTGTTTATATAAGGAAGTGCCATCCATGCTAAACTCCTCTTCAGTTGTTCCATTGTCAAATCGTTTCTTCTCTTTGGAATTTGAGTGTCTGACGTCAAGCTCTTACAGCAGCCTTGTGATAAGATCACGTTTGATTTATTATTTCTAAAACAATGTGTTTACTGGCTGAGCAGAAGGTTATCCTGCTCTGCTGATATTATCTTGTAAAGAATTTCTTAGACACATTGAAAGCAGATCACATTGTTCTCCCCACTATTACAGTGCCATAATCACATAGGTCACAGAGGTTAAAAGAGGTAACAGTCAGTGTTGTGTGAGGCACTGCCTTTACGGACTGTGATCCCTGCTAGTGACATCAGTTTTAAAGCTCTGTAACCACTCATGCAAAAGAGCCTGGCTAAGACAGATAAGACATTCACTTGTAGTGTGTGTGTGTGACTAAAAGCCTCTACCCTGTTACACATTTTATGTAATAATTTATCAATAATTGATACATTTATGTAAAAAACTCAAAAATAACAAGCATGTCAGTGTCATTCATACCCTGCAAAGGCTGTAAATATAATTACAGTGAGAAGTAACACGGAACACTGATCAGCATGACTTACATCCACTGTATGCAGATATACCCCCAGATTCTGATACTGAAATAAAAAATGCATTTCATCATAACTGTGACATACAGACATACAAACAGACAGCTGTCAGTAGCATCTTTTCTTTATTGACCCTGCCTGGAGAGTAAAGCTATTCTATCCTAGTCCTTAGACTTAAGCCGCCCCCATGTCAAGTTAAAAATGGTTGTCAGCTTCAAAACAGAATGTTTTTCAGCAAGTATATATAAATCTAGATTTTGTATATGGCAAATTAAATGTTTACTGTAATTCTGAACTGTTGACTCCACGTTTATACACTCACTGTATTCACTGTAGCAAAGTTTGTGCCAACAAAGCTGAAGTTATTCTCTGGACGTTTATTGTGTTTATCGTGGCTAGTACAGCAAATCGGATTTGTTCACCATGTGGGAATTAATTTCAGATGTTTTGTATTGTAGCTCGAGCATTTTTCATTCTATTTCTTATTTCATAATCTGTCAAGACTGTCAGTCATGAATGATTTCTAGGGAAAGTGTGTTTGAAATGAAGCGAGAACTAAAACAAAACAGTATTACTGTACTTTTGCACCAGTAAGGATAAAATTATAAATGTTAACTCAAGGACGTGGTCTTCAAAAATTATCTGACGAATTGCGTCTTAAACTGACACTAATACTGGCATAACATTTCTTTATAAGAGACGTTAAAAAAAAAAAACATGAAAAGAAAAAAAAGGATTGCTTTTGAGGGAACCATTTATTCACTTGATCCTTTAAATACAAAGGATAGTATCAATTACATTTGAGATCCAAAAGATGTAAACAAGTTAGGTCATCAAAAACAATTCCACAAATTAATTCATTCATTCTTAGAAAATAGTTCACAAGTTTGCAATGCCATATTCTTTATAACAGTTTTTGTGTTTCAGTATGCCACACTAACTATTGTACCGAGAGTGCAATGTTCACAAAGCATTTGAAATTGATGCTACAAAGATCCATACACTCATTTAACAGCTCCTGCATGGATTCACTCCTGTTTACATCATTTGAAAATGCCCATGTTGAATGTCACCTTACTGTTGTATTCCAAATACTGGCCCAATAGGACAGTGAACCTGACAGCAGGCTACTAAACCCTGTTTTGCTATGGTAAGGCGAGACAAACCAACCCCAGACGATTTTCACTCCCTGTCACGGAGGAGCTCAAAGGGTAATGCAGTGCACCTTACAAGTCTAGTTAAGATGTGACCAAGATTCAAACTAGGCTTTGATTGCACAGCTCAAGCAATACCTCACACAGCAGTGGCTTGGCTAAGTGAGCCACTTGGGACCTAAATATTGCAAACTTAGGATGGGGTACAGTTGCAATTCAACTATCCTAAACCTAAATATCCCCCCAAAAAGAATACTATCCTTGTGAATTTCATGTGACCTTATGCATGTCAGTATTCATTATTATAGAGGGCATTTTATGTAAAATCAGTATTCAGATATATTTCTTTATGTCCTCTCAGGAGCACCCTTTGAATGTTTCCAGCAGGTGGTGTCATTATCCAGCAAAAAAGATTCATGCACCATGCAGTCAGGGAATTCAAATTACAAAAGCTTATTGCCTGTATCATGACTTTTTATTTCCACGTTTAAGCAAGCAAGAAAAATACAATTTCAGCCCATTCGTTTGAGACACATAGCAGTTTTTGATAATTCACCTAATTGCTTGTAATTAAGTGTTGCAATTACGTTTCACAGTTAAATAGTGTAATTATGGGTGCATTTTTTCTTCTTTTATGTTAGCATTACAGAAATGGAAGTATATAAATCTTGCTCAAATGTTTAACAGTACTAGTTTCATGAATTACATTACAATTAGTGTAATTATAACATTTCACTCTGTAAGTGTGTGTGTGTGTGAGAGAGAGAGAGAGAGAGAGAGAGAGAGAGAGAGAGAGAGAGAGAGAGACGTCTTACCAGTCGTTACTAGACATTTAGTAAATTGATGTTTGACTTTAAATTCTCATTTTACATTAACCAGTGAAAATAGAATTGAGTACTGTAATTCAATAATTTTGAGTGACCAGAAAGGGACATTTTTTTTCTGAACTGAGAAAAGCTTGATTTAATTCAATAGCACCTATGTAGTCTGATATTGTTTATTTCTAGTCATGTGACACTTAAAGGCGTTTTTCTCTTGGTGATAATGACACTAACGACAGTTATGAGAAAAAGGCTTTTACCGCCTTAGAAAAAACAAAATGTTTTCTTTGAATAACAAAGTTATAACAAAGGTGGTTTCTAACAGTTTGAAAATCCTATTAAGTTTTTTTTTTTTTTTTTTTTAATTGAAAAGGTATCAGTAATGTTCTGGTCAGTAATGTTCTGTATAATAACACAATATAAAACACATTTTTAGGATCTTAATTTAATTAAGTAGTTATGATTTAATGAACTTTAAACACACAGCTGAAGGCACACAGATAATATGTTGGTAATTAGTTTCCAATTTAATATTAAATAATGACCTAACTATTTAATTAAATAATTCCTGATCAATATTTAAAATAAAATATATAGCACCGTGTAGATTTCATAAACGTTTGCTGTTATATATAGATATACAATGTAATAAAGTTGTGAATAAAGTGTATTTGGCATTTCCTATTTTGATACAATGCACTTAAAACACATTAGTATATAAAGTGGTCCATCTTTGGATTGACGACATGAGCCATGCTTCTCAAAGGTCAAGCCTTGAGTCCGGACCAGTAAAAGAGGTCACAAAAGAGCCAGCTTTGTCATCTGGAGGAGTAATCACTGCTGACTAGTCACAAATTTGCACTCTCATCAAGCTTGCTTACTCAACACTATCATTTTATGGTAAATAAGGTGTGTTTTTCTGTCATTACACAAAACGCTCTCATACATTCAGATTGCATTCTATCTTAAGACTAATGTCTCAACATTGTTTCTCTAGTCTAGCAATGTTAATCCTTGGCTTAAAAGTAGAACTATTTGGATATTAAATGTAAATTATTAACAGGTTAATTAAAATTAGCATAAATATTTAATTGTTTTCTAATTATTCGTTAACGGGGCACTATTCCCATTCACAAAGTTTAAGCTTAAAAACACTGTTTTAAGACTTTATTACATTATTCACTAATGCTCTTGTTAACGCAATTACTTTCCCAGAATGTAGAACAATGCCTTTGGTATTAAACTTAACAACAAACAAACAAGGATAAAATCTTTTTAAATTTTGGATTTAAAGCTGCAGCTTACTTCCCTGAAAAGTATTTTCAGCAGTACTGTAGCATCATAAAACTTGTTTGCTGCTTTGCAACTTAGTGAAGTAGCAAGGGCAGTTTTCAATTAAATATTAAGTTAGCACTTAGAAATATAAATAGATTGCAATAGAGTGCCTTTGTTCTCCATGAAATCTTGTTTTTTATATACTACTGGTGATTTAACTAAAATAAATGTATCGTATCGAATACTGCTATGGTTTAACCACAAAGGGTTCTTATAGTAATATTATTAGAATATATTATTTTATGTAGTACATACATTAATAACTGATTTATTAACCTGTAATATATACATATTATACTATATATATATATATATATATATATATATATATATATATATATATATATATATATATATATATACACTCAACGTAAAATTTCATTAAAGGGTTTATGTGATGTACACTATGTAATTAATGCAATGGTTACCAATTATAAAAACTGTCACAGAAACCCGATATGGAATTGTTTTCCTGAAAGTCACAGAAGAGACCAATATTAGTATTTAAAAAAAATATTATTGGGAACAATGAGATTATAATTTACCGATGCTCCAAGTCTGTTTGATGTTAATTTAAAAAAAAAAAATTGGCATCACTATAGTCACAATGCTGTAAGATTTTTCAGTACAGTAATAGGCAAAGAGAAGCCTACGAATGTACAAGCTTTATATCTTTTTTTTTTTTTTTAACGTATTCTCATTTTATTGATCATTAATGAACATTTCTGTATTGTGGGTTTTGTTGAGTGATTGAAAACGAGACATTTTGTATTTGTATTGAATGTGATGGTCTCGGAGTCGAATGGGTCAAAGTTCAAATATATTTTCCTCTAGAGGAATTATCACTTTTTGACATCACTACTGTGGTTATGCTTTTTTTTTTTTAGAATGGCTCAGGATGCAAATTGAGCTAAATAAATATATTCACAGAGTGAATTGGTGGTTTCTAATGTCCTTTCACTGATAACTCGTTGTTCAATAAAGCATGCTAATTGAAGCAAATCTGCTCTGTTGCAATCAGTTTGCAGCCAGAAGACAGGAAAACTTTTAATTGGCTTAATGTACTTGATGTACTGTAAGGTCACACCAAACAAATACACCTTTATTTTGCATAAATACAGTATCATATAAGGATCTACATTTTAATAAAACACCTTTAAAAAACAATTCATGTCTCTAAGGAAGCCTGTGGATGCCTAATCAAAGTTGTTTCTTGTGCACTATTTGTTGTGGCCAGCCAGCAACAAAGCAAAGAATGTAAAATGGATTTGGAAACAGATGCAGAAATATCTGTGATGTGGGAGCAAGCTGGCCTGATCCTGATCCAGGGAAGATTGAAGGGTGATCAGATGCAGGTTAAATCTACTGCTAACAATTCAAATACGAAATGGGTGAAAAAAAAAAAAAAAAAAAAAAAAAAAAAGCAGCTGCCTGCATGATATAGATATAACATGGTTACTGTTACTTCTAGTACCGTACAGAAGGACTCCCGAATGTCTGGATGCCATATTGTATTTCAATATTCCCAGTTCCAAGACAATGCGGACTATCTGAGGCTAAAGAGACTCAATTATCAGGGCTCAGTTATCACAATGGGAAGAGTTTTTGCCACAGGGGGGCACTGAGGTGGCAGATTTCACCTGTGCATCGAAAACGAAAATAACATGTTAAGTCATACATCAGCATACTGATTTGATTTAAAAAGAGAGCCTTCAGACAACAGTGGTACATCACGCTGGACAAAATGTTTCAGTACAGCACCGACACTGCAAGGGCAATGACAATTGCTGTTAATGATATGTGGAATACTTTTAATACATTTAGAAAACATGTAACGCTGTTTTGTAGGAGAATGATCAATATGAATGTTTGATTTTAAGCAGTGCTGGTAGTTTTTCTGGAGCTCACTGAGTTGCTGCCCATCCCCAGACTATAGCTGTTTCCAAAAGTTTTGCATCTATAATTTTGAAATGCCACATATTTCAATTTTTGCCAGTTTTTTGTAAATATATGGTAAAATACAAAGCGATATGTAAGTCAATATGATAACGTAACATTATTCAGCAGGTTTCATTCAACTTTATGAAGAAAAATGTGTTAATTCTGTGTGGTGATGCAAAACCTTTTGGCCAGAGCTGTATACTGGTTTTGTTGGACAGAACATAACTGAGACCATCATTTTATATACGTCACAGAATTGCCATGCCAATGTGTGATATGTTTTACTCTTGTATAGCTTTGTGTTTCTATGTTTTTTTTGTTTTTTGTTTTTTGTTTTTAAATCACTTATATCTGATAGTTCTAGCCATGTTTCAAAAGCCATGATCCATGGTTGAATTATTTAAATATAATAAAACAATGGAATAATCTCTTGTCAGAGAGGGTTGGACGATATTAAAATGAACCCCAATCCTCATAGTGGAGCCTCTTTATTTTTGGGTCTTGCATACTGTGGATACTTACCTAATTTGAATGAATCAAGTAAAAACGTTTTTTTTCCTCTTCTCATTCTATAAATTATATATTATACGTATTATATATTATATTAGTTTTATTTTTAAATATATATATATATTGCAGAATTCTTGCAGAACTGTGCCAGTAGGTTCATTTTTTTTTTTTTTTTTTTTTTTTAATAAACCATAATTCCTGGGGGTGTACAAGATATCGACACGCAGAACATGACTCTGTAAAAAGAACATCACAACAACCAGACTCTCCAGGAATGGTATCTTGATGTTTTCATTTGGAGCAAAGACCTAAACTCGCAGCCTGTGTCATCTTTCATCAAGTCTTTAAATTAAAAACCACTGTGGAAACAAAAAATGTGTTTTATCATTGCAAAAGCCAAATTTTTATATTAGCGGTAAAACCCACTCTGTACTTTGTGGTGAATGTTAAAAAGCTTTTACAGTATATCTTCCTGTCAACATATAAACATGGTGTGCTGGGGGAAGGGGTCTCTCTACTCGGCTTTCCACCACTGGTCTTCAGAAATCGTATAAATAACACCAAACTGTAAATACAGCCTTTTGTTTTGTCTATAGCGGAGACAGAGTGTGTTTTACATTTTTCAGAACAAACACAGAATTTGTGTGAATGATGAAACTCCAAGAAAATTAAATTCAGATGCTTCTGCTTTGATTAAACATTTACTCTGCTGAATGCCAGAGGCATTTGTGAAAAAAGCTATTATAAGCTCCAGGGGTTGAGCCTGTTTCAAGGCCAAATATACTTGCTGATTCCAGCATTACAATCGGATACATATCAGTAAAAGTTACTGTAGTTTTTAGCATGCGTTTCTCGTTTATTTAGAAACTGCAGGGGACTTAAAATTATTACAGCATCTTGCTCCATGAGAACTTGCTTAAGCTACTCAAAAGCATAGAAAGTTGCTTAAATCGTCCACAAACAGAAGCACAAAATAAAGCGAACAAGTACAGTACAGTTAAGTGTTAAAATTTAGGACCATGGATCTGAAATGCCAACACTGGCATGTTTTGCAATGCAGCGATTGGTATGTTATCTATTCATTAGCTATTTATAATTAAAACACACACAGTCTTTATATAACATATACATTTTGACACTATGAACAATAACAGTGCTGTCCAAAAATCAAATCTGATTAGTGCATTACAGACGATAAAGAGGGTAATAATGTCATTCATCCTATAAGAGACAGTTTAAAATGCATTCCCAGCTAAAATCTAAATGCCAGATAACAAAACAAGTACTTATATGTTCGATGGTACTCTTGTACTGGTGTATTTCATTTTTATAAATGGAAGTAGAGACATAAACTAATTTCAATACGATATGCCATTAGAGACCACATAGTATGTATCAGAGGTCAAATTCCAGGGGCAATTAAGATTTTGTGATGAGAAAAACATGATATAAGAAAAGTGGCTGAAATGCACCACACTAAAAGCTCAATTCATCTGTAGTATCTGTATAAATGGCAAATCATCTTAAAATTAATTGCATACTACTGAAGAACATATAGCCTACTGGATTATTTGTATTTCTACCCACTGTAGTGACTTTAATAATCAAATAGGAAGCACTAATCAACACATATTACATCATGCGTTTATTATCATAAGGACTGGATATTGCATTCCTTTTTGGGATGTGGATATAAAATGTGCAAGCCTGATACCTTTTTAAAAGGCTGATCAAGGTTGTGGTTTGTTTTGTTTTTTTTTGTTTTGTTTTCATTTTACAAACTAATTGCTGCTCCCCGGGGCATTCACCTTACCAATAGATGGGATTATGTAACATGCCTTACAATTCTCCTGATTAAACTGGAAGGTAGGATCACTGACTAAATATTATTCTGCTGTTGGAACTCATGAAAACACACGCTTTTAATAATCAGTGGTAATTTAGAGAGAATTAGCTGGAAATGGAGCAGAGGCAAAATTTACTTGAGGAGCACTCTCTGGCTCCAGCCCACCCAATCGGCACTATTAATCAATGGGTTAGGTGCAAACTATTCCCCTAATGAGCCTGCAATGTGTGTTTACAAACGATCGCTTCCCATAAACAAAAAACCACTTGTTTATCCAGGTCCAGTCTTACAAGGTGGATCATTTATCTTCATCTACCAAGTTCACCCAGTTTGCACCACAAGATTAGTAGTGGCTGGAGATGTTTTAGAACAAACAATATTTATTTTCTGCTAAGCACCGGGGGTGGAGATCTTGAGAACCGTACTTAAAAATGCTGTAAAAATAGTTTGGTTCCTAGCAGCGCAATAGACCGAGGGACTTAATATCCCATCATGCACTGTCTGTTTACAACCTGGCAAATATGGAACCTGTGCCCACAGAAGACATATCGCTTCTTAGAATGGCACATTTTATCATAATGTGTGCATTTCGCTCCAGATATCAATGTGCCTTGATTTCAGCATCTGGTTATTCCATGATCCACTATTTTACAACAAGCCTCAGAAATTTTATACGGTACAGCAGTATCGACAGTCGTTCTCAACTCCTTCAGGCGCCTGTTTGGAGTACTGTATGTGTAATGGCCACACGCCAAAGCATATCAGAAAGCATTTTTGGATATTGGAGGATACTCAAAAAAATGTAGTTCCGCACTACAGTGTCCACACTTCTGAAAAACCTCACGCACTACCTGATGCGATCTAATTTAGAACCGAACTCGAGAATACCCCCTGAGGTGGGCTCGAGTACAGTTCTCAAATTAGGTGATTACTGAAAAACATTTGCCAAAGTTTCTGGACTTGCACAATTGTTGTATCAGTGTCATCCCATGCTTACAACATAAGTTCCAGTTTTAAAGTTAAAAAACATCACTTTATGTTTAATAGAAGTTTATAAGACTTTTACGTCTGTGATTTATATTTAGTTAATATGTTGTGTGTAAAATGGTTTATGTTATAAGCTTGACAGTCTTCTATCCCAAAACTGTACATGATGACCTCTCTTCTCATAAGAGACACTCTATACATTAACTTATAGTATACTGCTAAATGTACTTTACAAGATGGCAACCTTCTGCAAACAAGTACTGATAAAGCAGCCGCAGAACGTTACAGCTGTGCTATGCCCTTTCCCCCTTTATGCGAATGAAGGTCAGTCAGGGTAAGCACCCTCGAATTGCAGGATGAAAACAGATGACGGAATGATTAGTAATATAAGGGGGTGGGTGGTGGAGGTGGGAGATCTTTTTGCTGAGAGACAAATCACTTCCCCTCTGCCATTGGCACGGTTTTGTTGGGAAAATGACAAATGGCATGTTTAATGTGAAGCTTTTATAGACAACACACTCAGGCTTCATCATGTTTCTCGCAAGGGGGATCCAGTTTCAATCAACTACATGTACAGCATGCAAGTGTAGAGAATAAATTACCCCCTAGCAGTTAAGGGATATCATCTGTGGCAATAATAGTATGCAACCTATCAGACACTGTTCAAAAGCCAGGTGCGGCCATGTAATACTGTGTATTCTCATTGCACACTTTAGAACAGGTTTTGTTCATGACATTTGTTAATTTAAACTTAAAATGTATACACTTAGCTGCTTACAAAAGAGCACTTAAGTGATGACAGAATATTGCTATTTCAACAGAAAAGTACTTTTTCTCCAACTTCTCCCACAGTGTGTAACATGACGGTGTTCTTTTGCAAATGACTCCCACGTTTGTGTAAATACCTTTTCTTTAAGAAGGGATGGTTTAAATACTGTTTGATTCGAGTTTAACTTACATACTGCAGTAAACAACTGTCTTTCAGTTTTGAGACTCTGTTTAGACCATTATACCAGTTTACATGCCAGCCATCATGCAAGGTGAAGATGTAAACCAAGTGACTACTGCAGTACAAGCTCAGTGCCATCATTATATTCTTACCATACGCAGCCATGTAATAATTCAGTATAACCTTCTCACAACATCTTCTAATTATAAGATTTATAGCTGGACCCAATGTTTATTTCATCGATAACTACAGGTCTAACTACTACTGAGTCTACAATGATACTGCAGCCTTCCAAGTGGATACAGTCTTTACTTTTTTTACTAGCTATGTTGCATCCGAGTAGATTCAATGCATCCTGTTGTTTGTAAAAGCCTCACATTAAACATGCCATTTGTCATTTTATCAGTCCACTGAGGTTTCTTTTTCAAGGTACTGTAATTCAGCAATAAGTTATTTTTAATGAATGGGAGCCCTTGTAGTATTTGGAATCCCGATGAAAGTGAATTGCAGAAAGATAGCAGTCATTTTCAGAGAAAGTAGGAGAAGCAAAGATTCCCTCACTGAATACAAAGCCTATTTGACCCATATTCTACATAATAGCATACAGACAGCTTGAGACCGTTTACCTGTAGATATAGAATCAATTGTATGCAAACTTTTTCAATATTTCCACATTTACACAGTGAGGGTAGAAAGATTTCACTGAAAAGGATTATCAGAATTTGCTAGGCCATTGCAAAACTAGTTTATTGTCATTACTGACATTATTGAAAGGACTATGGATCTACCTGAAGCTCTCAGATCATATTTTTTTGTCTCAATAAAAGGCTCCCATTACATTTGTAAAAATTTTCAGTAATCCCACAGCATTCATATGGCTAAAATCGTCCAATTCAACCATTCAAATTTTAGAGAGAAATTAATTATCTGCAGTTGAAGCAGCACATTAATTATAGGAACTTTTAGGAAGTGGATAAAAATGCAGAAGAATGGTACAAGATTATAACTTCAGTGTCCGAGAAGTGGAAAAAAATATTCATATACTTCGAGCAAGAAAACATGCCACGCAATAAATGGAAAGCAAGTTGTAGCATTTTCATTGGCTCTTCCCGGCTCAAATATGGCAATCAAGCACTTATTCTCCATTGTCAACGCACTGTGGACTGATGAGAAGAACAGGTTCTCACTTCAAACAGTTAAATCAACCGTGTCTGTGAAATCATACTTTGATTACTCATGTGCACAATGCCATGCGTTTTTATTACAACAGCCCAAATTACTTGAAGAAATCCATTCATCACAGAAGTACACCTGCACTTAGTCTACTCCCGCAACAAGTTCTGTTTGGTGTAAAAACCGAAATACCTGGTAAGGTAAGGTCATTTTTTGTTTTGATAATTTGTATGGAAAAGTATGTTACATCAACCATTACCAAATTTAGTGAGGAAATGCAAGGGTAAATTTCTAACATGTATCACTACATATATGTTTTACTTTACAAACTTATTTAGCCAGTGCTTAACTATTTGTAAACACAACTGTAAAATGGTAGTTGGATTCGGTATATGTTCAGATGGGATAAGAATAAGAATGACTGATTCAGAATTTGCTGATCACATATTGATTTTCATAAGATGTTATTAGTTAGGTTAGTGCCTCTGCTGTGTTCTACCAATTTTTAAAAAAAATTTCGGGCGGTGTCCCGGTTTCAATTTTGAGAAATATGGTCACCCCACTCGATGCTCCAAGTACTGTACTGAAGTTTGTCAAAGTTTGTCTGTTTTAACTGTGTTATTCTTAATGTAGCTGCATATTATAAATAACTAAGGACTAATCTGATCTCTACAAAGTTCATTGATTATGATATATGGAACATGAGCATGTACTGTATAGCACATGTCTGTTTTTTCAGCTATATAAATTAGTCTGTTCGCCTTTACATTACAAAAGCAATACAACACACAGAAGGCAAACAGATTTAAGATGTAATTTAAATATCTGATTTGTCATTTTCTCAATGTGTCACACAGAACATATTAAATTAAAACTAACGAAAACCCTACAAATGTGCTTGAGTAATGTTTCTGTATGTTGACAGGGGATAGAAACCAGGATTTATAATATAGAACTTTCAGGAAAATCTGTAATTAGCCATGCAGATATGAATTACAAGTCTGGTGCCAGTATCAATAGAGGTCAATCTGGGCTGTGTCAGTGAGGTTATCAGACACTGGAAGGTAGTGGCATGGCTTAGGTGGGGGGGGGGGGGGGGGGGGGGGGGGGGGGGGGGTCGTCTTGAAGGGCAAAGGTCAACAGGCACCAGAGCAGACAGTGGCGTGGATTAAATCATGTATAGGAGACTGCACAGCTATGACACATTAGACTTAAATCACTGGAGAAGGTACGGTTACAACTCAGTTTGGCAGTTAGCCATAGGTTGCTCATCAGACCCCAACTAATATGCTGTCCCACTCATGTTATCAGGAGATACTCACTGGGTCATTATACTGAACTCTGCCGATAATTTACAATAAAATACCCAAGGTGGCACTGTGTAGACAAACATTACTATTTAAAAAAGTAGAAATGCAGTAGGAGGCTAAAATGTTCTTCATTTAACGATGAGCATATCAACTCTTTAATGTTTTCTTTTAAATAAAGGATTAAAAAAACTTTTATATATATATAAAAAATCTTTAAATATATCTTGTATTATAATTTAGAAATATAATATAATATTTATATTATTATATAATATATTTCATATATATATATATATATATATATATATATATATATATTATATATATATATATTGTTATGAATTTGTCTATTTATATGGTCCAGTTAATTGTAAAAAAAAAAAAAAGTTTAATATGGTCCATATGGAAAAAAAAAAAAAAAAACATCCCTGTCTATCACTATAGTAAATATATTTAAATCTACCCAACAGTGAACTGAAAACTCTTCTGCTGTGTTCTATTCAATGAGTCCAAAAGCATATGGAAAAGCAATTGTGAACTCCAGAGATTTGGTCCTGCTCTGGAGTAAGCTCTGAAGTGATTTGTTCCATATGGAAACAATGCCCATGACTCGTAAAGTGAAACTTTAGCTTGTAGGTGTAAAGTGGTGCTTGGGGAGCCCCAGTTGGTGGTCCTCAGTTTTGAAAACATGGCCTTAATTATGTCTTAAGACTGAGGTTATTTGTACACCTTGAAAGCCAATAAACAAGATATGTCACTCCTCTTAGTCAGGTATTTTGCATGTATGAACCAGATATTCTATCACTGTACAGAAATAAATACTTATTTTAATTCATGCATTCAATGTTTATCTATAGTTTATGGGTAATGCTTTATTTTGGGTGTCATAAACGAGTTAATTAATATGTAATTAACCACATTGCTGAAGATTAGTTACATGTCAATAAACAGTCAATAAATGTACCTTGCATTCATGTATCTATCAGCAAAATGCCATTTGAGCTCATATTTCACATGTATGTTGAGTACTATTTGAGGTAATTTCCTACTCTAATAAAAAAAGACATACAAAGATTGGTATTTATTAACATGTAACTAAACTTCAGAAAATATTTAATTGCATATTAATTAAATGCTCCTTTAACCACTCAAATTAAAGTGTTACCAGTTAATGATTAGCAAATCACAACTTAAATAACTATTATAGCAATGCACTAAACTGCTTAAAGCACTGAATAATTCAGGCTATTTCCATGCAAAAGAAAAGCGGTAATTACAGACTCGTTCATGTCACCCCACCGTATTTCAGATGACACTGGAACAACAAAAGCTTCCCCTTAGGAATTTTGATACTGTTTGAGATAAATTCAGTATCCACTTACAGTCACAGCTTCTGTGATTGAGGTGTCTTTCCCTGAATAAGTAAATTAACTGTGATACACTTTACTTGCTGTCAGCCTGTTAAAATCTTATTTATTCCAGATGTTCTTAATCTGATGCACAGCACTGAGAATAAAATATATATTCTAACATTTTAGGATTGAGACCTACTTTTAAAAACAAACAAAAAAAAAAAAACTGTAGGAACGTAATATAGATCTTGTATTTAACATCACGTTTTCTGTAAAGTTTATATGGAAAACTACAAAGCGGTATGTAATTCAGTATGTTAACGTAACATTATTCAGCAGATTTCATTCGGACTGTATGAAGCAAAATGAGTTCATTCTATAAGGTGATGCAAAACCTTTGGCCGTCGCTGTAGAGCTGTTGAGGTGTACATGATATTAATATGAGGAAGAAGATACCTGCCCATTACTTGAAGTACTTTTAGATGTGTTAAGACAAACGGAAAACATCTGAGCTTTCCTGTTGAATGTAGAAGTGACAGCATGATTTAGAACTAGTTTTACTTTTAGAAAGTGTCAGGTTTGTGTTTAACAAACTCCAAAACCAGGTTTGAATCAGAACAGCAATAGGGAATGTCAGGCTTGCCCTTTATCCTTTGGTTAATGACTGGCTAGAGTGCCGACTGCCCTCTACTTTACCTTGGCCCATTTATCTATTCTAGATGATCTGGCCCATTGTACTATGTTGCTTCTATAAGTGCCAACTAAAGCTCAGCAAACAAAGCACTTGAGCCATTAAGCATGATTGCCATGTTATGATTGTTATTACATACTAAGCCTGCATTCTTCATGCAGTGTAAAAAAGGGATAATTTTTCATCCAGAAAAACAAACACTGTGCCTTTTGATCTGTTAAGGTATTGTGTCTTGTCTGTGCCAGAGGTCCTTCACACTTAGAATGCTGGAGAACCAGCTCTGACTTTTCAAACATACTCACTGCTGCTGCCGTCTTTGTTGCCAATTCCTTTTTTTTTTTTTAAAGACAAAGCACAACGTTTTTAATATTTTCATCTGCACATCCTGGGCCATTACTCAAGCGTGCTGCAGTGAAGGAAGTTGGAAGGTTGAGTAATGAAACCGCTTTAGCAGATATTCCTTCTCTGTGTTTTTTTTTTTTTTGTCTATGCTGTTAGTGTGAATATCGATTTTTTTTTTTTACAATTACAAAACACATTTATTTGTCTTTAATTATACGCACAGTAGGATATGAACCAGTACCGTATAGTCCCATACTATACATACCATACATATGTAGCCACTGACATATTTCTCCACGCGCTTTCCCATTCCAAATGAAAAACAAAACAAAATCGAAAAGCCCCACCCACATTACCGCAGACCTATGTGTTCTAAAAAGAGTTACAAGCCATGACCCATACCTACAGTCTACAATAGATTTTACTAGCTCATTTACTCTGTAACGTCATGGACTGCTACGCCAATGGCCATTAAACACTGTTCCATTGTAAGCAACCAAAACAGGAAGGCCTTCCATAGTCGGTCTGTAGGTGCTCAGCTGAGGGAACACACGGCATCTGGTTTTGAGTTACGTCTCATGGACATGCCTGGCAATGAGGACAGGCTCCAGTGAGAACAGGACTCTTCACAAAGTGCAGACAGAGTAATTAAGAAACATCTGTAACCTGTTATGGTACTGGAGTCACCAGCAGATGAGAGCTGCTGTCCTTACAAGCGAGTTGGGCTGACACAAAGCCCCCCCCCCCAACTTCAAGACAAGAAAAAATACTGATGGCAAACTTACTAGAGTCCCAATTAAGTCTGTATTTTGAGCCAAAGATATGTATCAATTCTCCCTTGGGCATGATGGAAAAAAGACAGCTTTTTTTTTTTTTTTTTTTTTTTTTGAAAAAGATGATTAAAAAAGAGAACTCGGAATTCTGTCCTGAGGCTGATGGGAAGGTTGTGGTATAATCAAAATTCCAGAGATGCACTAGTTTTATATGATATATTATAGTTTACGTATGTGAAACAGAATGTATTTAACAATCTGTTTATTTATTTTATCTTCAGTATTGGCCAAATGTTTTTAGGACACCAATGGATACTTGTGACCGCTCTCTGAATTTTTACAATTTTATTGCTTTTCTAAAACATCTTAAAATCCAGATTCAAAAAGAGCTTATACCTACAATTTACAATATATTATTTTTAAGCACTTAAGATATCAACAGCTTACTATCATGAAGTAGTAAGCTTAAACAAGTATTACCTGAACGTTATTACTCCCCACAGCCCAACTCCCAGGAATCTTCACTTTATCTATACTATTAAACTAAGCTTTTAGACCAGGGGCTTAAAATTCCACCATGTCATGTGTGTGAAGACTTTTAATCTCTTATTAGTACTGTAGTTCTGTATCTGTTAGCCTGGCTCGTGTGGTGGGAAGACATTTAATCAAAACATAAATCCTTACCCAATAGATTGTCTGTGATGAACTGAGAGATGAATTGTGAGGCCCTTTTCTGTGCAGTATTGGGAAGACCTGTTATCATGTTCAAGGCTCTCCTCAATTAATTAATCACATGTAGGGTCAAAAAGCTCTTGGTCCTGCGCAGTTATCAAGATAAACCTCCTTTGACCTATCATCTTGTCAATGACTGATTTCTCTTTCACTGATGGTTGTAGAAGCCAATCTTGGCAATGACAGGAATGAATCGATTGCTTGGCCTATTTCAACTTACACATGTGTGAAGAATGTCAGCCTGAATTTTGTATACACTGCCTTCCAATCAGTATTGGAGTATATTTAAAATAATGGCCATGAAAAACATTCTTACAGTCTACTTTAGATATATTTATTTTTCAATCCATGATACATCAGATCTGAACCCATAGAAAGAAATCCAGTGCTAAATTACTCCTCATCATTAATGTTATTGATTTTTGTCCAACATGGTCTATCCACCAGAGATGCAGAAAGGTTTCTGTACAATTACAGCCTCTCCAACATTTAGAGAAAAACCTGAGAAACATTTTGTGCACGGGAGTGATGGAGAAGCATACAAAGGCTTGATAGGATCAGTCTATTTCTAAAGTTATAAACTTGTTTTACTTATGTCAGGGAAGGTTCTGGGCTTATATACTGCATATTAAACATACATTGTGTGTATACAATTACAATTACATAAAAAAAAAAAAAATCTAAAATAATTGGGGTCAAGACAAAAAAAGTTAAATAAAACAACATTCTAAAAACCCTCTCCTCACATATTGCTGTGCACATTCCAACATACTGTACACGGCACGTTTTCCTCCTAACTGCCAGCAATACTTTCTGATCTGTGTGTTTAAGCACGCAAAAAGGGGCTTAAGAACAACTCCAGTTAAATCTCATTATGTTCTCACAATGGCAAATAAGACCTTGATTGTGCAAACAAGAAACAGAACACCTTGGAGCTGACTGCAAAGACAACATCAGAATTTCTAAATACAGAGTGGAGGAACCATTACAAGAAGTGGAATGTTACACTTTGGGCAAGACCTCTTCCGAATATTACCGCAATGGCATGTCATAAAGTTGTTCCTAGTTACAATAATGATTTACTGTATATATTTTTTTTTTAAAAAGAGTGGTCCAAACTTTACACTGGAGCAAAATATTATTTAATCTAGTTTTTCTAGATTCTCTGTTTGTTTGAATGTTTGCAATCTCTATATCAGAAACTCAGAAACTTAAAATGGGTGCTGAAATGGGAACCATTCATAAAAATATGAACATATATATCCCTTTCAGTCACTGCATGCATAGTTGTAGCATGTTAAGTTTCCTATCTACCGGCGTAAAATATTACGTAATATATATATATAATATATACCTATATATATATCATAGATATATATATATATATAATATATATATGCATTCTGACAGAGACAGACATGTAATAATCTAGTTGAAGTTCTGCAGTCAGCAAAGCCAACCATGGTAAATATTATGGGTGTGAATGTTTACAAATGTGCAACTGTACTTGTCATTGCATCGCTTGAGATACGTGAGGCTTTAAAAAAGTCCAGAAAGTATCATTGCAGACAGACAGCGCTGTGATTTCACAACTTCTACAAAAAAGCCCCTCTGGGACTTTCTTTTTTTTTCAGGTCTTTCATATTTTGCCTCATGTTGTGATTGCACTCAGCCTATCCATTGGTCTTCAACAGTTCATTTCTGCTCAGACTCTATAAACTTTGTAGCTACATACACTCATGTAGCTCGACCACCCACTGCAGCAGGCTGTCTAAACAGCATTCGTCTCAGTCTTAATCACTCCAGTGGAAAAATAGGCACAAAAAATTGATTCTGTCCTGAGGCTGATGGGAAGGGTATGGTATAATCAAGAACAAAGTGACAGCAGAGGCACCTAATAAGTGCCTTTTTTGTCGCTGCCATTTTATCATTATCAGTTTGATCTAACAAGATGTAGATGCTACTCCCAGCGTTGCTTGGAGACAAGGCACTATTGATTGGGGCCTAGTCGGGCCTAATCCAAAATGCATTACCTCGTGAATTCCACCAGGCCCCTTGATGCCTGGTCTTGAGGGTTATTACCTCTGGAATGTAATTCAGCTCTAGAGACCATCCACAGTCTGCAGAATAATAGTCCTAAAGAGCAGCCTTTGTTTCCCAGCCTTCATTTTCTCATGTCATGTAAAAAGATCAGGTAAGATAGTGACTGAGCTGTACAAAAAATGTTCTAAACACTAACAAAATGCTTAAGTTTTCCTCCACAGAAGGTGGAATTGAAGACAAGAAAACACTTATTGTCAATTACAGAGTGTAAGTGCCATGATCACCTTTCTGATTTCGTGTGCTAATGTTTAAGAATTCTGCATCAAAGTAAAAAACACAGGCCCCAATGAGCAATGCAATGCCAATGCAAAATGAGCCTTACATGGATTTAAAGTAACCCCTTTTGAGTTGAGGGGGGTAATCTGTTGATTTTGGAAATTAATAAGCTACTGCGCTCTACAGTATGGTTAGATTTGAAATTATTTTAGAAAATTTAAGATCTTTTTTTGAAGCAAATTCAAAAGCAAAGACACATATTTTGAGAGAGAGAGAGAGAGAGAGAGAGAGAGAGAAAGAAAAAGACAATGGTTGTCTATGAACTTCAAAATATGGTCCCCAGTTCTTATGAAACATAACAGAGTAAGAATGTAGTATGAATGAATAATTGATAAACAGGTATCCTGGAGAGAATGGTTTCAAGACCTGTTAGCAAGGGTTATTTGAATGATCTTAGTGTATCAGGCAATATTGTGTGATCCGGCCCCCTTCATAAGTCAAGTTTGTGGGTAACTTGCAGATGGATTCATACAGAGTTAAACAGTGTCAGCAATAATTTACAAAGAAAAGAGCTGAAATAAGCAAAAGTATGATCTCTAGTGACATCCTGATGTTGTTTCCTGATTAGGTTCATGCCACGGGTGGAGCTGTAATATTTAGGTAGACAAATTACTTACTAGTTTTCCAAGCATGCAACTCAGGTAGTTGATTTAGGTGCTCAAACACGTGTGCCTGCGTTGTTTGTTTCTAGTTTTGAAAAAGTCATTTTATAAAAAGAAAAGTAAATGGCAAAGTGCAGCTTGGCTTTAAAATCTTAATAAGTCTGGTATAGTGTGTAAAAACATTAATTAGTCTGATCCATTGCGTTATAGCTGATAGATATAGGGTTGATATAAAGTCAGTGGGCATAAAGTTAAGCAATTTTAGTTTCAGAATACAATGAGCAAATAATAATAAACATGGCAGTGTTTAGCAAAATCTGCCTTTAATGGTGATTATTTACCAAGTAAGAGTAGTAATTTGAACTATGTGAATCCAGTTAGTGTGCTTTCCTGAGAGTGAAGGTCCCTGGCTGGCCGCTTGTATAAAATCCCTCCTAGCTGTTATGAGCTTCCTTTAGCTTGCTGGGTCAATGGGTTAACACAAGCCAATTACCAAAACAGTTAGGGAGGAGACAGGAAACACAATATTTACCACATGACTGCCAGCATGATATACCACACACTGTGACATTTTTACAAATTTTGAGTTATTCCTCTCATTTTTTTATTAAACAAACAAAAAAGTATATATAAAAAGTACACTACAGTATGTATTTTTATGATTGTGCCATTGTTTTATGATAATATTAAGCTTGATCTTAAGTCTTCCTGCCATAGTTAATGGACCAGAACCACATAACAACAATAAAATGTCATCACTATGATGCACACCAGGGTTTGTACTGAATAATGACAACATGCCGTGCTTCAGTAACAGGGAAATACTCCAGCACAAAAAATGCACAGAAAAAGGTCAATTTTAATAACCTCCTTTAATGAAAAATATTCATTTCACCAACAGTCAAACTGAAACACCAATATATCTGTTTCTCTAATGGCTGGCTCAGATTCTAGGAGAGCAACATTATATGTCTAGTTTTGGGGACAAATTATAAAATAAGGAACCATGATAAAGGATTGATGCAAATGCCCAGCAATCCCTTTACATAACTTTTAAATTAAATACAAAAATTGAGGCTAATTTGTACTGGCAGACCCCATGGCCCCAGGTAAACACTCCCCAGCCCCCTTCTCTAACAGAGTCAGGCTTGTTTAGACCAGCCGACAGTAGTGCTTAACAACAGTAGGAACAGGATTATCAGTCACAAGGTCACCAGTACCTGTTACTCAGGCATGAAATCCAATATTCTAGAGTTGCCAGGGGGACAGTTTGGACCTGTGTCTGCTGCACACCACCTTTTAGCCATGTGACAGCATGTTTTGCTGATTTCAGTATGCCTGTTGCAAAACTTAAATGGTTGCTAATTGTGCAGTACTGTATATTATGCAATACAATGGTACTGTTTGTCTCTAAAAATGTATTTTCTTGTTCCTTGTTGGTATTTTCTCTGCCCTCAGTTAACCTTTTATTTTTCTTTATGGTCATTTTGCTTGCAGTTTATTTAGTTATTATTTGAACAATTTGTACATGTCATTAAAAAATAAAAACCCTTGCATTGCCCATACTTCCTCCCAGAAATACGTCTTTGGAACGTTTTTTTGGTATTTTCGTTTTCCTGTTCTTTTAAAACAGTTTAATTGAACTCTTCTGTTACTAATAAGAACCTTGTTGTTTCAAAGTTCCTGTCATTCCTTGGCTGGGTTTTCATGTCTATTTCAAGTGTCACAAAATGGCGGTGGTTTGTTTAAAAAAAAAAGCTTGAGATAGGAACTTGTTAGGATGTAGGAAGCTGTAAATTACAGGTACATATTTTTGCACATACCTATATGACCACAAAGAATACAAGGATATATTTCTTGCAATGCAAAAACAGAAAATAAATTAGTAAAAAAAAAAAAAAAAAAAAAAAAAAAGATTTCCCCTTATCACTGATAAAAATAAACATGTGATACTTGATCTTTTTATTTTTGGAAAAAAAAAAAAAACTTCTTTGAAGAGTAGTTACGGCAACAGTCAACAGAGCAACATTTAAAAAATAAAATAAATAAATAAATGTATACCATATATTTAAATCACATACTGTATACTGAGCCTAACTCCCATCTGACCTAGCGCTGAACCTGTGCTAACTGCTTACCATATTTATAGTTTTATGACCACCAGAGAGGCTAAATATCATGTTTTAAATGGAGAGCTGGGGCAAGAAGGAGCATCTTACCGGTGTGTTATTTTCAACGCAATTACATAAAAATTAAACAGAAAAGAAAAACAAAGAAACTGTGAAATACAGCATTTGCTCCTTTCCCCAATGAACTAAAACAAATGGAAATTAAACCTGGAATGGCTGATTTTTACAAGTAAATAGGAAGACAACAGAGATTGGTAATTTGTTAAGTGTCTTTACCAATTAGAGGGCTCCTGCTACCTTCTTTGAACTCTACTCAGATTAGATGTCTTATCTTCTGCAAACATGCAGAGAACAAGATAATTTTTTCTTCTTACAAGAATATGCTGACACATCAAATAGTGCTGAAATGATAATGAAAATAACCAGATCCACTAAGCAAGGGGTCTGGAGTTAGTGAAAGAACCCTTTAGAGAGAGAGACCCTTCGTTTAGAGTTAAATTAACTATATTATTAAATTAACTTGAGTTCTCTCTCTCTCTCTCTCTCTCTCTCTCTCTCTCTCTCTCTCTCTCTCTCTCTCTCTCTCTCTCTCTCTTTCTCTCCAGCCTCAAAAGTCCAAAGCAGTACAATTTCTTGAGAACATTTGCCAGATTTCAGGTCTTTCTGGCAGGATAATAAAGCAAGCTGATATAATTTCACACGTTTCTATGTACAAAAGGAAGCACACAGTTCAAAAACTTACTTCTACAGTTAGCCAAGAAAAACGGATTTAAAAAAAGAAAGAAAAAACAGCACTTTGAATCTTTGCAATGTTATTCACAGCGCTGAAGAACAGACGCTTGGCTCTTCCATAACAGTCAAGCAAAATGTATTCTATGTAGACCCTGACTGTGCAGACCTCCCAAAGAGAACACCATGCTCAATTTAAAGCCTCCATATCCACAAGGCCTTTACCCTTTTTCCCAATGAGGCTGTAATGTAGTTTACTTTCCCCATTTGACCTTTAAACATAACACAAAAATTAATATAATAAAATATATAATATTCTAGGGGTGGAGGCGTCTTCTCCAAAAAACATCACTGTCATATTTTTTTTAAAGATTAAAAGCGTTCAGCCTTTATTTATTTTTTTGTTTTTTTATCTTATTATCTTCCAAAGCTCAACTGATGTTCAAAGAAAGCCCTGTTTTACTGAATAAGGTGATATTTGTTACATATATGACTGACAGAACAAATCTACAGCACTTTTTTTAGGAAACAAAATACAGTTCTCTAACAAAACTGGGTTATTCTATCATTTTTAAAAGTATGTTATGGCTTTCAAATTAAGTTATACTTTGATCTGAGACCTAATGTAAAAAGCATGTTTTTTTTTCATTGTATTGATACAATAAGTTATTTAAGAGGGATTTAACAACACCTGTTGTTGTCTATAGTGTATCTTATTAATTGTACAATACCTAGAGTACTAACTAGGAATTACTAGTAGAATTTTCACCCAATTTGAATTTGCGAGCTGTTTCTGTGCTCTGGTGGGCTCTGGTTAAGGAAAAAATATCTGTTAAAGCAGTTTCATAAGGAATAACGCTCACAAGTTGAACACAAGTGAGGTCATAACCGTACACAAGGTATATTACATCCAATAAAGAAAATGTGTGATTGTATTACGTTTATTCATGTTAAAATAAAGGACAATACCTGTCAACAGCTAATCACCAGCATTTTTGCAAGTAAAATAATGTGCAGGACAGTTCTCAGCTTTTAACAAGCAGTCATTTTTAGCACTTAACAACTGTTAAAACAGAGTATGCACTAAGAAATAAATGTTAAGCTGGTGTCTCTGTTTGTTTGCCTTTTTATTATAGCATTGTGTCACTGCCCAAATGTGGTTACTTCTTGTCTGGTTTATTAAATGTTTAAAATGGTTCCTAAGCATGAGAACAGGTATAACTATGGCCAATACATAGATCTGGAGAAACTTTTGTTGAAACTTTGGCCTTTTTTAGGAAAAACAATGTCTATTTTTGGTTCCTCATACAATCAAAATCCTGTGACTGAGCTTCAGCTTGGGGACTGTAGCTTGTGCGATTGTCTGTCAGATTCAGGCCATCTGTTTCAGAGGGTGGGACTGCAAATTCTGTGAGGTGAAGCGATGAGCCACAAAGTCACACAGTGAGTCACTGGATTGAAAACCAATGTCTCCTGGCTCCCTGTCCTCACACTGCGTCCTATTTCATTGAAACACTGTTTACTCACTCAGCTTTTCCAAGCCCTTCTCAAACATCTTCCACAAACTCAAAAGTCTCCCAACACTATGGCCTTGATTCAAAACCAGATGGGTGGCCTGCCAAACTTGTATTTACTTTTAGCGAGGGGAAAAGCATTTTAGACAAATAAATATACAAGCTCAGTAGTGAACAAGTATATACCTTATAATAAATTAAAATGGATAAGATTTTCTCTGTTTTTAGTATGCATTTGGGTAATTGAATTGGTCCACTGAAATAGTATGAACCCATGCATGGTAACTAAATAAATGATTAAATAACCAACTTACTAATTAAATATTGAATGTTAGTAACATACATATTGGTATTACCTGCCAAGGCTCTGCAATAGGTGAAAATAAAGTTAACTGAACATGCATGTACAGTTCGTTACATTCAACAGCATATTTTATTTTAATGTAGATGTTGAATAAAGAGGCTGCTAACGGTTGCCATATTGTAACAGAATAAGGATTTAATAAAAAGTTATTCTTATAATGCAATTTGGCGACAATTGTATTTTACTACTTTCTGTTTTAGTTTTTGTTTAAAGTGCTTTATTTACTATTTTTACATCACTTTTGGAAAATGCATGCAGTGCTTAGTCCCAGCTTTTAATATTTATTTCAAGCACTGTACTGTTTACATTAGTAATAGCCAAATGACATACTCAAAACAAGTGATTTGTTATTGTGGCATTAGAGCAAATAATTAAATGACTCAGTTCTTCTTAGACTAGAAGGACATCAAATGTCTGTACAACTCATGTTCCATATAATATAGATTTACAAATATTAATAAGCTGTAATGTAAAAAAATAAATAAATAAAACATCAGACCAATAGGCCAGGCTATGAATTTCTATTTGCAAAGAGGCTTTGTCTCCTGTGAAGCACAAAGCAGTGTAATGTCCTAGCTACGGATAAAGGATTAAGGGAATAGAAAAACAAATCCAAATTTAGGAGTTCAAGAACCCCTAGAATAAACATGGACTCTGAAAAAAAAAAAAAAAAAGGACATTACCTAGCCTTTGCCAAAAGTAGAGCCTTTCTGAGAAATTGTTGTTATTTTGCAGTCAACTTTCAAAACTAACTGCTGGAGCAAGCAAAAAAAAAAAAAATAAGTTTCCTGCTTGCCTATCCTCATGGGTGGTCGAGTTTAACACGAAATATAAAAGGCAGACGAATACTTTTACAAAGGCCAGATTATACACTGTAAACCTACTGTCAGAAATACCTGTTATACCATTTACAGATTTAGTTTGGCTTGTATTCTAAAAGCCACTTTGTCATGATTCCGAGGGCAACTCCTAGTTTGAGAGCTGTTTCTGTGCTCTGGTGGGCTCTGTTTAAGGAAATAATATCTGTTAAGAAACAAACTACTTTCACTAGTAATCACCAAGAAGACCTGGGCATTGTTAAAATCTAGAAAACTGTCCAGTAATCTCAGGGGCATCTAGAGATAAACGTGAAAAATGCAGTAGGTCTGTTTTTCTAAGAAGCTGGATACAATGGGTTCTATTTGAATTAAATAAACAGTGGTGAATCTTACACAAGCATGTTCCCACTGTCATGTTTAACATAATTTACATATTATATTTAACATCATGTAAATCAAAGAAACTACAAAATGATATTGCAGAAACCTACTGGAAGCCATAATAGTAGTACAGTATTTCATGTTGGATTTCGAAATGTCACTTTTTCTTTAAGTATATGGAAAACTACAAAGCGGTATGTAATTCAATATGTTAACCTAACATATCCATAAATTAATGAATAATTATTTGCAGCAATGGTGTGTGCATCTTTCTGAACATGAGATGCATGTTTGTTTCAATGAATAGATAATCACAGTGAATAGTAGGCAAACACACTCTGGTCTACTATGAAAATCCACTATTAAATATTAAACTGGTATCCTTTTAAAATAAACTTCAATATTAAATCACTTTATTGAAATCACAACATGCTTTTTAATGCACAATCATAGCCACAGTAAAATAACCTTACATCTTAAATTAAAGAGCTGACAATTTAACCAGATTATCTCAGGTATTTTGCTACTGTTACAATTCTACTGCTACAGGAAATCTTTTTTTTATTTTTATTTTTTTACACATAATTGCATTTTCATGTTTATAAACCTGTAGGTTTTAAATTGCTGCATCTGTTTTCAGATCCATATTATGTGTAGGGTATAAACAAACTGGACTGGCAACACAGAGTGCACAGAAAGGTACACGACAGTATGGAAGAACTAACAGTACAAAACAGCCACGAAAGAAATACATTTATCTGTAGAAGCAAGCCTAAATGTGGGGCACTGCAACAAAAGTGTCACAGGCCCTGAAATCAATATTTTCTGCATGATGGGGTGCTCCTTGTTTCCAAGAACTTAACCAAGAGCAGCAATTCAACCAAGAAACTTGATTTCCTTCCCCTCCATGTTGCTCTGTGGCATAAAAGAGTAAAAATCAAACACAGTAAATGTACTGTACAAAACCACCCTTTACTAGATTATGCCCAAGATACAAATACAGGTCCCAAATCTACATGTTTGTAGTTTAACAAAGAACATTGTGTATCTTGCGACATCTCATTCAGCGCACCAGCAAAGCTTTATTGTCAGAGTCTCAAACAGAAGACCATTGTGAATAGTTCCCTTTCAATTTGAAGACGACCACCAACATACTTACGTCCTCGGTCCCGCCCCCAAGGGATTAAACAGTCAACCCATAGAAACCATTTTCTCTTTTGCATCCCACCTACAATAAGGTAAGATTTTTGTGTTACTGAACTGAGCGTGTTTTAAAGAGTTTTTCCGAGTTGACTGCAGTTCCCCTGCTTTCGTGCTGAAAGCTGGATTGCCGGTTTCGTGGAATCAGCAGTTCTAACTTCTTTCTGCTCACAGCCTGCCTCACTTGTGTTGCAGGCTGTCTGTCTACACTGTCTGTCGTATGTGTGTGACTGCCTGTGCAGTATTGATTTAAAGGAGTGAGTGTGTGTTGTCTTTTCAGCCTACACTCTTGGGGAGAACGCAGTTCCTCTGCCAGGGCTAGGCTTTCCTGTACCCCCGCTATTGAGTGATTTCTCCAGCTGCCGTGCGTACAGTTGGGAGAAATATAAATAAACAAATATTATATTGTACTGTTGTTGTTGCATGTCCCCCTGTGTATTGACCCTGTCGCACAACCCCTCTTTGCCTTTGTTGTGCTGTGAATTTTTGCTGCAGCAGCCAGTCAGCCTTGTAATTCATCCACTGGGGCTGTGTTCTAACCTGCCCCTCTGTAGAATAGAGAGGGTGGGCTGCCTCAGCCCACCCAGCCACCCACCCTGGTGTGTCGGGCCTTCAAAAAAAAAAAAAGAAAAAGAAAAAAAGTGTGTTCACCCCCTGTTGTTTTTCAACTCGACCATTATGGACAAGTGGGGGACAACTAAAAAGTTATGGTAATAGCCGAAAACCGTCTCACGCAGAGGAGGACCCAGGCTGGTGTATGCTGTGCGCTGACTAGGTGTATGACTATACGCGGTCAGGGTTGGCACCACTGCATTAGCTGCCCCCCGGTGCTTTGGTACCTCGGTGCGTGCTCAGCCCTTGGTACTTTGGTGCCTTGGTGTGCACGGTGCTGGATGCACATGGTATATATGGTGCCTGATGCTCACAGTGCTCGTGCGCAGGGTATTTCGGTGCACACGATGCTCGGTGCACTTGGTGCACACGGTGTCTAGTACCTTGGTGCGCATAGAACCTCAGTGCTCAATACACTGGGTGCACACTGTGCTCGGCGCACATGGAGCTCAGTGCACGCGGCGCTCGACGCACATGGAGCTCGGTGCACGCAGCGCTCGGCGCACATGGAGCTCGGTGCACGCAGCGCTCGGCGCACATGGAGCTCGGTGCACGCTGCACTCGGTGCACACAGTGCTGGGTGCACACAGTGCTTAGTACACACGGTGTCTAGTAAACCAGTGCACATAGCACCCTCAGTGCTCGGTACACTAGGGGCACACGGTGCCTCGATGCAATCTACCTGTAGACGGTGCTCCACTCTGCTGTAGGCTACGCACTGCCCCGGTTGTGTAACTGCACGTAGTCCAGGCTAGACACCCTTGTCCAGTTGCTGTGATCAAGCCTGTGTGAAACAGCTCTCTCTCAAGTTTTATGGAGCTCCCCTGCAATTTTATTGACTTTGACATTGATTTTACAACTGATTTTTTTATTTTATTTTTATTCCTAAAATGTCACTATTGTATAAACACAGAACCAAATATTATGTGAAGTTTAGACATGAAGTAAATATAATTAATTTCGGTTTAAACTCTTGAACCCTTTTCTTCTTAATCTATCCATTCAACAACAGACTCAGTGGCCCAAATAACTAATATGCATTCAGTGGCTACAATGTAGATAGCAGCTGAGCCCTGTACTCAAACTAGACATAGCTTCTCCCAGAATTTGTGGAAAGTTGAGTTCATACTGTAGGCAGGTTTACCCACCTATTACGATGAAACAAAAGATGGACGCGAGAATTTTTTTCTATGTTGATTTTCTTTCAAGTCTTTGTGTATTGTACTCTTTTTTTGTCTCACAGAAAGGTAAGAGGATAATAAAGACAGCTACTCATCAATCGCAAACTTACATACTATACAGTACATTACTGTTTATAGGCAGTGTCATGGTTTATATTCTGCATCATTGTGTCCCAATGCTAACTTGAAAGTCTTTTTTTAGTGAAGTGTATCCTTGTTTAATTAACTGTGTGGCACTTCGAATGATGTGGACAACAGCTCACTAACCACTGATTACAACTCTTGTCAGAACCATTTTCACATAGGTTTTCTGAGACTGAAAACACAGGAAAAAAGATGATAGACTTTACAAGAATATTAGATTAAGAAGGGAGTTGTGGGTTCATGAGACACAACTGAAATGATATTCTGTTAGGTAGGAATGATTAAGAAATATAGTAGGCGTTTGATGCTCACTACATCTGCATATTGTTAAGGATGCTGGTGTACCTTCCCAGTAGTTCTGTACTATCTATAAACGCTTCAGTTGAAATGCAATCACAGTGAAAGATGCTGCTTTCCAGATCCTTGCTGTACATGGCACAAGGTCACTGACCCCAGTGATGAGGAGAGGAGGGTGCTGCTACAACTGTTTCACTGCACTGAAAAGGCTGGATGGAGGGGTGCGTCTCTACTAGCAATAACTCATAGCTTGCTGCTAAACAGGAGTGGACACTGGCAGGGGAGCCTGCTGTTACTCTGTAGAGAGATACCGGAGATGCCAAGGAGAGAAATGGGAAAGCATAACAGGAGAGAATAAGTCAATTTGCAGACAAATGGACACAATGTTAAAGACAAAGAGCAGCATCTTGTGCTTGTTCGCGTATTTTATACTAAGCGTTAATAAAATCTTTCTTTTATTAACATGTTTTATTAACGTGCTGCTACAACTGTCATTTTTCTTTTCATTGTTAACATCCTGACAACTTTTTATACTTCTAACTTCAAAGCTCTTTTAAAAATGTCCTCTCTCGTGCAGCAGGGTTTGGGATCTGTCCTATAAATCAATGCAGGAAGAGCGGATTATTAAAAAAAATAACAAGTGATCGGGCTTTTCTGTTCTGTACCACGCCATGGATCGTTATTGTTGTGTTACCTGTTTGACAGTGTGGGCAGTAATCCGTACACTATCAGTGCACTAGCACAGCCATTTTGAAAAGAGCTTTGAAGCAGACTTTAAAGTTATAAGTGTAAAAAGTTGTCAGTTGTGTGTTAACAATGAAAAAATAAATCACACATACGTTATTTAAACAATTATAGCAACACGTGTGTACATATAACGCTATATTTTTCTGAACCTCTTTAAGATTGTTTTTATTTTATGAAAGAAAGTCCCCAGTAGATTCAAGTACTGTTATCTATTTCTTTTTTCAACAAGGCATCACAAATACTGAAAAAGATCAAATAAATAATGTATAAAATACAATTGACATGGTTTGGGGACTTCAACAGTTTAGATAGCATATCTAAACTGGTTTGAAAGTACACAATGCTCAAGTCTAACCCGTGTATTAACAGCCATGTTCCCTTGTGTGCATTTTTTCTCTTTTTAATTATTTTTTTTCCTACTTTGCATTCATTTGTATGTGAGCACCATCTTAAAACAACGTCCTGTAAGCATAAATAAATATTAAAAGTTTACTTTGTTTAAATCCTGTATAGACATTAAAAAATGATGCAAACTAGGAAATATTACCTTAATATGAGCAACAATGCACAAGGATAGGATTTGATACACACGTAAACAATAAGAATGTGGCAGTACATAAGTTAACGTCCGTTTAGGGTCAATTCCGCTTTCCTTTCTGTTTTGCACTGTTAGATGATGTTTTTTTTTCATACATTTTAAATTAACTCTGATCTCAGTAACAAACAGTTACTGTGTAATATTGTGTCCATTATAACATTGAAACAGGCTTTAATGTGTAGGTATAGCATTTACATGGAGCTGTGATGTTTGCTCAAAGTGCTGATAAAGCCTATAGCAATGTTTAAAGGCATTTCTAAAGTCAAAGCTGTGGTAAAATCCTGAGAAGAATAAAGCTCTTAATAGGAAAATGTGGCAACCCAAAAGATAAAACGGGAACAATATTTCCCAGTCAAACAAATACACTGTGGGAGTAGAAAGACAATTGATGTATACAATTCTGTCAAAACCCAGTGCAGTTTACAGTGTTGAAACATGCAACACCCTTGTGGATAAAAGGACGCTTGCACTCATGTATCTAATTACATTAAAAAATAAACAAAGTGCAGTAAGAAACTGTATGAAATCACATTAAGACTGTATTTTAGTTACTACATGCAAATAAAAGCAAAATCAAATGATCGTGACCGAAACTGGACAGCCAACAGCAGAATCTTCACTACATAAAAACTGAATCACTTTTGATATACTTTATTGAAATACATCATCCAGCACCTGATGTAACAAAGTGGATACGTTTAAACAAGACAGAATTGCAGCAAACTTGGCACAATTATTTTTGTTCGCGTTTATTTGACTAGTTCCTCCTGCAAAAAAAGGGGTGAAGCTTGACTCCATTTTTTTTTTTTTTTTTTTTTTATGGCTGACCCTTTTTTGTGCTTTACTTGGCTCCTATTGTAGATATCACATCTTTATGGCTGGTCTCTTGGTCATTGTTACACGTGTGAAATTTTTGAAAAAGGTGAGATATTAAAGAGTAAGATTCAGCTTCATTGGATTTATGATTTATGAAAACATTGCAAATTAAAACAAAAACACCATTCTAAATGTCCACTGATGTGCAATAGTTCCATGCCAGACCCCTTTGTGCCAAGCTTGGCCTGTGAGTCTTGGCTCAGGCATCACTGGCCAAAACAAACCTTTCCATTGAGCAGAAGCTTAAAGCTCTTAACGGTTTGTACCTGCTAATGGTAAAATAACCTGAAAATAACACATCGGTTACAATGAATGTGCTATTGGGTTTTATTAAGAACTACACAGTTTTCTGTACACAGATAACACAATAGGCCAACAGTTTGTCATAACTTCCATTCAGCCCTTCTGCTACATCCCAGATACAACATAACTAACCTCATGCTTTGTTAGAGTGCAAACAGTAGTAGTCACTCCAACTGAAACGTGTTTTAAAGACTGTTTAGGAGAGTTTGTAAACATTCATTAAGGTTACAGAGATTTCTAAAATGGGAGAATAGACTCCAAATGCTTTTAAGAAACAGGTGGATAATGAACACTTAACCTTTTTTTTAAATTCATCAAAACTGACTTTAAAAAAAAAAAAAAGTTTTTATTTAAAGTGTGAGTTCTTGTGAATTAGGCCGTCGTTTCAATTTCTTAACCAACTCTCTAATGGGTCTTCATTACCAGATTTATCATGTTCAGCTCAAGGCGCAGAATAACCTTTTCATCAAGATTTTCCCTAAGGAATGTATAGCGACAGCTTAATTAATTGCCTGTAGAGCTGGAAAACGTACATTTCCCCAAGTGGAACCCATGACAGCATGCCCAGAAAAGTGAATTCAATCCCAGAGCAGTACTAAATCTAAAATAAGTCAAAACATTATTTTATTTATCAAGGGAGATTCTTTGGGAATTGCTGAAGAAAAAAAGTGAATAATGTGGCACTTAGGTCTGATTATCTGATAGTCTGTGAGATGCAATAACTCAACAACAAAAAAAGACTTATAAATGCTTCATTATTCATTTATTGTGAAGTTACAACCAAAATAAAGTATAAAACAAGTTTTAAAAAAAAATCTAATTGACAAAATCAAATACCTTCATTTAAAAAAAAACTAACAAAAAACAAGCTTTAATTTTACGCTTCCATTTTGTAGTTGATATTCACAACCAAAGAATGTTTAATCTGTTGTAAAACGATCACAAAAAAAATCCCCTCTTTGCTCAATGAAACATCTGGAACGTTCTTGATACAGTACCGGTGTTAGTAATTGTCTTCTCTGACTGCCGACAGCAACAAAGTCTGACCTCTGACATCAAGATTAGAAGAACAAGCAAAAGTTCAAGGAAAACGATCAAATCAAGGCTGAAACACAGAAGCTAAGCGCATTAAAAAACAAACAAAAAAAAACAACAACATATAAAACTGAGTCTTTTTTAAAGGGCACATTACATAAATATAATAATACAATAGATAATATCTTTATATAGCGTCTTTCATAGTGGACCACCATCACAAAGTGCTTTACAGAAGCAGACTGTGAACTGTATATGCAGAGTCACTTACAATAGGACACTGATTTAACATCTCATCCGCAGGATGGAGCACAATGAGGTTAAGTGACTTACTCAGGGTCACAGAGTGAGTCAATCAGAGATGGGATTTGAACCGGGGAACCTTCTGGTTACAAGCCCTGGACATTAAGCACTGGATCACACTGCCTTAACAAAAAACAATCTTCCCCACTTCATTATTTTCCTATCTTAATGGCACTCTTAAATGAAACGTTACAAAAGCATGTTGACACAAAAAGCATGTGTTAACCTTCTATAAGCCCCATTTAAATACTCTCTCTCTCACACACACACACACACACACACACATATATATATATATAGTAACATGCCTCTGAAAATGTGATTGAAAGTCACTATTGAACAAGGAAATGAATGCTGTATCCTGTTTGTGTTGTTTACAGTGACGTAGGCATTAATACGGCTGTTAATGATTTGACACTGATCTACCATCTGTAATTAGAGAGACCTTAGTTTGAGAGACCTTAATAATGGCTCTTTGCACAGAACAATAAAACTAACATCCCATTTCATTCCAAAAACGCGTGGGACGCATTTCTAACAGAAACAGTCTCAGGTGGGCTTACCGTATATCACTTCAAGTACATTCTAAACATTTAAATGTCAATGCTTAGTCATAGAGGAAGGCATGATTCTTATCTTGCATCTTCGACTTTCCAACATTAGGGCTTGGTCCACAGCCATTTCCTGTTCTAAAGAAAAGAATTTGGAAACAGAGACGACACAGGCAAATTGGGAATTTTTTATGATGCTGACTCCATTTTCTCCCCTGTCAGAACCTTAAAAGAAATGTTCCATGTACATATGAAAAGACGACCCATTCGGTTAGAAGAGCGCAATATTGTATCAAGTGATACTGTGAATGTTATCTTCAGTGTGACAGATGTAATTAGGTTTTAGCTCCTCTTCTTGATAAAACAAATACAAAACTAATCCATTCATACTTACATACTCAAAAACAAGCTGTCAAGAAAAGCATGTTTAGCTCTGTAATGAAGAATATGAAATAGAAATCCACTACACTGTGATCAATCAGATTGCAGAACAAAAGGGTTAGTTCATTGTATATGTTCCACATTACAGAACTTATTTTGGGGGGCAATTATGTTTGTTTTCATTACAAGCTAACTTGACCCTGTTTCCAAAGCAACCATTTCCTTTAACAGCCTCCCACCCCACCCCCCAAAACACACTCACACACTTGAGGAACTCATATTTATATATTTAGCCAGCAAGCAAAGCAGTCTAATTCCCTTAGTTATGCCACACACAGGGAACAGGGAGTGATAACCAGCAGTATATTATCTGTAGAATTTGACTTCCTTTCAGCCCAGCCCCTAAACCCCAAAGCCCCTGCTCATGCTGTGTGGTATTCTAATGCACAGAAATAGTAACACTTGAAACTGCAATCAAGATTAATGCCACACGTTAATTTTAATTACGTATATGTGTTTCTGCGCATTATTGAAATTAGTCTTCATCTTCCTCATGGGCGGTCAGGTTACATACTGAAGAGGCCAGACGAGTCAGGATTGTTTCAGCAGCAAATTACCTAACCACCCATGCTCAGTGGCTATGTGGCACCGTTCCTTTTGCTAAGCTTGGATCAAGCGCATTGCTTCCACGTTTTGCAATGCTTGACCTGATTTCCTCCAATGCTGGCAGTGCATTTTGGGTTGTTCATGTGACCTCACTCTTGGTAGACAGTATGCCGCAGTGAGATATTATCTAAATTATTATTTCAACATTGCAGTTTTTTTTTTTTTTTTTTTTTTTTAACATAAACAGTTGTGAGACAGACACGGGCACATGCGTTACTGAAAGGGAATATAAAAAATATGATGTCACTTTTTTTTTCAGAGAAAAGGAGTTGGAATAAAAACAACAAAAATAACAATTGAGCTAATTAAATGCAATCAAAAGTAACACAGTATGGTGGCTAAGATGTGTTTCCTTGATCTGCAAGGTCGTTTGTAATTTCCTCATCTGAAATGTAATCATAAGGGGCAGCCAAATGATACAGCATTACTGGTTGATTCAGCAAAGGCTCTGCTAATTACTCAACCTGCATGCAACTGCATTTGTTTTATTAATTAATTAATTTATTAATTAATTAATATACAGGGCTTGGGGTATATCCACACATGCTTATCTAGCCAAACTAGAGTGCTGTTTTTTGGTATGAGTGCAAAGCAAGCCACAGGGAACATAATGATGCAATAAAAATGATTGCCAATAGGGGTGCTGTTAAAATAATCTTATCAAATGGTTAATTGACTATGAAAAACGAATAACACTTTGATCAAATCCCTAGTTCTGCTGGTTCAGGTATTTCTCACCCGTGTGTTCATTGCTCTTCTATCCACCTCAGTCACAATAATAATGGAGCAGCCAGACACGGTGCCAAAATATACAAAATACGCAAAATGCTGTGATTCACACTACCTGCTATGTCTTGTAACGTGCACCAACTTTGGAGTCAGAAAACAATTAATTTACACAATCACAGATATGAACATGGCATCTACAGTAGGGTAAGTAGCCTTTTTTACATTAGGTTTTTTTTTTTTTTTTTACATGTAACATGCACAATTTAAACAAACACTGTAAAACAAAATGTACTGAGAGTGGGGATCGCTGGTGGTTAGGTTGGCATGCAATTAATCATTTGTGGAATGCTGTTGGCAGTGATTAACTAAAACAAATGTAACATATCCAGCAGATTTTACAGATTGGCACTAATCTTGGACCACCTTACCTTATGCACAAAGTACTTTACATGACAAATCTAGTACAAATGTTAAAATGTCTGAGACTTAATTGCATACATTAAACTGAAGACTTTCTCAGAAAGTCTTTCTCTTTTTTTTAGACTCCTGAAAACTTTCTCTGGGGCTATTCCCAGGGTTATTCTAAGGAACTTTACTCTACAGACCCTTGGAGTCATAAACTCAATCAGACTGGTTTCAAGGATGAAATTGCTAATAGCCCATTCAATGGTGTAGCCATGGGCAACTGAATTCTGGGAATTCTAACTCCTGGGAGTGTGCACCACGGATTTGAGAAACACAGCACTGCTAGCCATACCAGACTTAAATGACTTAAGTTATTCCCATAGGATGTCTTATAAAACTAATTTCAGATATTCATTTATCAGTGTATTATAACTGTTGTGAATATTACTGAACCAACCAATCTGCTTTTCATAATACTGTTTATGTTCCCACCTCAAGTGTTCTGCCAGTATTACACACAACTGTTTTCACAAGCCAGAAATGAACATAATAATTCCAGCTTTATAATTTTAAATCACAGCTTTATAATAAAATGGATCTTGTCAAAATATGCCAAGTCCACTAATGCTAGCCTCAGCAGAACATGTTACAGATGTGTTTTTTTACAAATTCTTTTTTTTCCCCCTGACACACACACACAGAATAGGAGTGACTTTCAACTGAAATCTGTCAACGTTCTCTTCAGCGGAATTGCCTTAACTTGGGCAGAGCTGGTTTAGATTAGCGGTGTCCTGTCGAATTTGACAGCAGCGACATGAGCCGTAGTGCCTGCCTATGCAGTGGTGAGATAGAGTTAGCGAGCTAGAATGCTGGGAATGTTTTGTTTCTGACCCTGCCAACGCAGGTTCTGTTGGGATTGTGTCTACAGTGACAGCCCTAACACTTACCAGAACCGTTGTCCCCGAGCAAGAATGGCATCGCCCACCCTGAGTAAGAGAAGGTAAAGTTTATTTTTGTAGTTCTTGCCCTCCCGTGTACCGGCTGAAGCAGACCACCGAGGGTGGCCTATTTTTTTCTTCTTCTTTTTTTTTTGCGCCATAATGCACAATTCATGTTACCTAATCAAAAGAAAATTGCCTGAGGTCATCCTTCTAAATAAAAGGAGTTCCTTAAACTTGCATGCATGTAAAAAGTATTTTACTAACGGGCTATGTTTCACGTTCTTCTTTTTACAAATATTGTTGACTTTTTCTTTTTGTCAACATTGATGATACACTGTACCCCTATCCACAAAAAAAGGTAACTCTTAGAAATGTGTGAATATAAAATCAGGGCGAGACTATATGCACACTTGTATTATTTGTGGTACAAATTAAAACACACATTTAATATACCTAGATCCTTTAACACATGAAAATTTCAGCTACAACTGAAAGTCAGACATGAAAAGGGCAGCAATAAAAATAAGAGCTAAAGGCAAATAAATTACATTGATAAGATAAATTTAAGTACATGCAGGTTAGAGAACAATATATCTGCAAATTTGTGTATATTGTACTGGAAACATCTACATCTGAAAAACATCTACAGTATAACATGTTAACACAACTAACAGTAATTGAGATTAAGAAGAAATGGGAGGGGGAATTGCTAATGTCCATTATTAATGAAGTCTAGGGATCTGCATAGACCTTAGCAAATACATTATCAATTTGCAACTGAATCAAGGAAACAATAACATCGTCAAGGAGATTTTATATAGCAACTGAAATCCATAGCAGCATGGAAAAAAATATAATGACATTCTGTGCTCTAATGGGAGGGGGACACACCTGGGATTATACATTATACAGACATTCTGGAGCTATATAACTAGATACAACTTACAAAATGATTATTCTTAAAATTAAAGACCTTATTGAAAGATACATTTAAATAATAATAATAATAATAATAATAATAATAATAATAATAATAATAATAATAATAATATACTTCTTAAAGTCATTTTGACAAAAAAGATAACGGTCCAGCAATTTAACAATGGTGTGCAATAATGCAATTATATGCATTTTGTAAATTATTAATAAGTAAACAATTGAATGTATTTTCTTATATATGTAAATGTTAAGCAAAGAATTATGCATGTGGAAAAGCTTAATACATATTTACATTTTGTAATGCCTAGGTTACAAATAGAAAAGAATGAATGTTTTTTTTTTTCTTGTTGTTGTTTTTGTTTTTTTACAGGAACTATTTGCATTATTTGAACTTGCTTTGTCAATTAAATGAACCAGATGCACAACTTTGAATATGCAATGTCATTTCCAAAGAATATGATCGTTGGTCTGCTCTGATTAATTTAATGTTATGTGACTGGGATGCTACTGAAATCTAATTCTTAAGTGCATCAGTAACACTAAAAAGAAACACAATTAGGAAAAGGCTTGTCAGTGTCTTTTGTGTAATCAAAGACTTCTTACTGAAACTTACTTTATAACTCACCTTACAATTTCATCATCCTTACTGTGACTTTTAAAAAGTACACACAAAAACCTATATTAACTGAAATGATGTATTGCACTGTAGAAAATGGAAAAAGCCTGTTCAGTATCTTCATCACAGTTGGAGTTTGTTTTGTTATTTTTAAGAGCTGTGTCATAAATTAAGTTTAATTCTAGGGTCAGTGTTTCTTTTTCATGTGTTTGGATAGCTTCTGATTGAGTTTTTATGGAGAAGCAACCAACAGTGAACCTGGGTAGGGTTATTTTTATTTGTCTACAATTATATTACGCTATACCTGTCCTTAGCATTACATACTGTGCTTCAGGTTTTAGACGTCTAGGAGCTTGTCAATTCAATTTGCTGTTACATGTTTTAGCAAATAAAATACATTAAGAAGCCAACTATTTCCGACATAAACACTGCACTATTTACCTTACTGTCTGGTTCAAGCCACCAATGCAAATATCAGCTTATTTTAAGCAGAAAAGACTTTGTGCAACATAACACTCTTTAATGGAACAAAAAAAAAAAACTTCAGTCTTATGAAATTAGACAGTAGTCTTGAAAAGACATCAAACTGAAACAAATTACAATATGACATTATTTATATAGAATTAAGCAAAATACATTAGAAGAGGTTAGTAAATGTCTTTATATTAAGTATATTTTGACATGTTCATTTGTATACATAATAAATAATAAAAGTAACAGATAATGAAATATAATGCTAAGGATTTTCAAAATAAATTAATAAAACAAGGCTAGATTAGAAGGTAAGAACCTTGGAATGTATTCTAGTATTCTGCACAAGCACTAAACACTTAACACAGAACTCTCCAGGATCCTTTTGAAAATATTGAGAAGACAACAATTAACACATCATAAATCTGTCTAGTCACAATGATTCACAATACTAGGAATAGCTTTGTTTTATTATGCACGGCCACATGTATCTGTGTGCAATTTGGCAGTCTAGTTCTAGGAGAGCCATATTGTATGGCTGTTGCATTTTTTTTTTGTATTTCATAAATTTGATTTATTTAACAACAAATACACAATCCTCAAAATACAGAGTGACAAAAGACAATTCTAGCCCACAATTGAGGATAACGTTTTGTCATCTTCCTGAAATTACTTTGGTTAAAAATAACCAGGTGCTATAATGCATGCCTAATTATAATGCAAGAGGACCTCTCAATCAAACATGAGCATTTTATGAGTGTTTAACCTTGGCAATAAAATTATAAAATGATATGCCGAATGGGTTAGCGTAATTTTATATAAGAAGTGACAAGCTTAATTTGCTTCATCTGCATATGATTATGACATTTCTTTGTTTCTTTGTGGTAACAGGTAAGAGTCTAACCATTTCGGTTGTACACTTCCATGCTGGATCTCAACCCATGCACCCTGCATTCACTCACTGCCAAAACTGATCACAATTACAGGCATTCTCAGCATTTTCCTACTAAATGTATGCTTCCAGTTTCTAACACTGTTAAGATTTGAACAATTTGACTTTGATAAGTACTGTAACACAAAATATTCTGTGCTATTATAAATCACAAATACAGATTCAGATGTTACTATTTATTATATATTACTTTAAATGTAATGGTTTTATTGTTTTACCACAGGCATATTAAAATAGTATTGTTATAAACTGATGTGAGATACACAGATATCCTTAGAGCCGAGGAACTATAGTAAAATGCTCTTTTTCTGAGTTTTTTTTTGTGTGGAGAATGATAAAGTAAAACCTACTAGTGTGAAAATTGAGAAATTAAGTTTTTTTACTAGCTAAAAACAATAATGACATTTTTAAAACACACACACACACACACACACACACACACACATATATATATATATATATATATATATATATATATATATATATATATATATATATATATATATATATATATATATATATATACACACACACATATTATATATATATATATATATATATATATATATATATATATTCCTTATATACAAATTGCATATAGTTATAGTTGTGACTTTATGACCATATCTTACATACTATATAATGAGTTGAATTTGACCATGCTTCATATTGAAACTCAGAACTCGAGTAAGATCCTGATTGAAGTTAACACAAGAACGACATCTGTAAACTTCAAGGGTGACTTGCTGTAGTATGTGTTACAGTATGTACTTAGTTCATAAGCCATCTCCAGCAAAAAAAAAAAAAAGTATACAAGTAATCTGGACAGTTATCACATCGTTCTTGAAATGAATAATCCAACCTGTGGGTAATATTGAGTAGTAATAGTTAAAATGTGTGGGTTGTTATTGTTTAAGAAAGATGTATGCCTCTTTCACTGTATGCTTGTCTTTAACACATAATAGAAAATACTAATTCTTCAGAAGTCACTGCCAGTTCTCCTAGGACCTCATTAAAAGTCTATTGCTGATTTGTATTGATGTGAAATAAGAAAATAAACAAATATACCAAACCAAGCATTGTTATGTAACCTTAACTAAAAACAATCTGTCTTTATAGCATTTCCAATTGACTTTGAATGTGTTGCAGTACAAATTCTGTTTGGTAATACTATACTATAGCTGCTCTTGTAATTCATAACTCAAACATTCCCTTCACCACTGTAACCTTTGATAACTACTGCTGGCGGAAGTTGCCATCACCACACCACATTACATCTGTTTCTTAATTCACTTTTAAATGCCTTGGCAAACATATTGCTAGACATCAATGAGATCATAATGTCTTTTGCATGCAGATTCATTTGCACCAGCAGTCTTTTAAAAAACAAAACAAACAAAAAAAAAAAAAACAGTTAAAAATAAAAAGAATTATGCTGTAAGTTATTTAATGGTACTGTTAAAGCAAAGTACTGAAAGCATGATAAAGAACAGGTATGGTAAAGCAGGTTAAAACATGCTAAATCATACAACATATGATAAACTCTACTAAATGTTCTTTTTAGTACTAATATTCTGCATATCTTATGTTCGAGCCTTTAAATGTATGCGTGAAATCAGTTAACTAACATCAATGTACCTGTAATGAAATCTATTTTTAATATTGCAATATAATGATGTACTTGTAAAGGTCTTAATTGGATTTGATTTTTGATTTTTTTTTAAAAAGGCCCCAATCAAATTAAATTGCACTAATTCTTTAGTGATTACATTCTGTTTATTCAGTGTTAGACAGTTTTCCACATTACTAGCTACATTAACAATGCAATTACCTTTACCACACTAAAACTACACAAACATTCAGCAGGGTTAATTTCTAATTGTTATGCTATCCACAAAGACAAAAAAATAGATTCAAGTGATTTTCGGGAACTGCTTGTGCTTGCATAGTAATACAGTAATTATAATTATATGTGACAGAGAAAGAATGAATCTTGTTATAAATCTTCCTCAAGACCTGTGAGGGTGCTGTGTAAAGGAAGACTCTGCCACGCCCCCACTCTCATCACACCAGATTCTACTAAGAGATTCATCCTTGTCACAAAGACGGCTGTAGTGGGTGACGTCAGACCAGAACCAGGAACCAACAAACAAACAACAGAGAGGTGTAATTTGGTAAAGCTGAGTGATTGCTTTCGCTCAGCATTTAATAATTGGACAGACAGAAAATAAAAGGTTGTAAAGACAAACAAAACACAGGAAACAGCACTGGCAACCAAAACGAAGAGACAAACAAAAAAACGAACTACACAGACAAACACGGTGAGCTGCTATTATTTACTTTGATAATCCCGTTCTCCACTCACCGAACACACAACCCCAAGTGAGTGAAAACATGCTGCTTTTATGCAGCTGTACCGAGACTCGATTGCTAATCAATCATTCAATTGGAGTCTCGGTACAACTCGTCTCGGTACAACTGCACATGAATTAATAAAGTACAATTCCCTGTGCTTGCATATTATTACATTTTCCCTGCATGTGAAGTGCTGTGCAATCCTTGTGCCTAAATACAAATATACATTTTAAACCACTCGTGTTACACAGACCCATTTATATCCCGTGTACCAATGACTATACACCAACATTAACACACTACACCAAAATACACACAGGGGTGGGGCAACATTGCCACAATCCTCCACACCGATGCTTCGAATGTTGGTCCCTACTACTCCATAGCTGAAAATGAGTGTTTGGCCATTAAATGGGCTACTCACTCTTTATGATACTACCTGCTGGGACATTCATTCGATCTTGTTACAGACCAAGCCTCATTCAAGTGGTTAAGCACAATGAAGGACAGCAGTACCTGGATAACTTGTTGTATCTGGCATTGATAGCTCTTCATATAACATATGATCCAGATTAGTGATAAATCTCCCTCCTGACCTGTGAGGGCACTGTGTAAAGGGAACAGAGTGCCCTGGACTGGATGGCCTGACAATTCATTTCCAGGGTTAGGTGGAAGTTGGCCATCTACAAAGGGGGCAGAGCTATAGTACACCAAGTCATCGCCCCAGAAGGGAAGCGATGTGGCAACCTTGGATTGAAGGAGACAAAGTTGCACTCATTAACCAAGGGGGTAAGAAAGACAGTATATAAGGGGATGTGGCAAGGTGATTCGTTCCTTTGTTTATGTTTAAGCTGAACCGGAAGGAGTACTATGAATTACAGTGAGTGTTTTGTTTGTCATGTCTGAAAACCTACTTGTTTGATATTATTAGACAGCTCTGGAGCTGTCACTTAAGGCCAGCACTAAACCTGGACAACGCTGCACCATTGTACAAATAAATTGTATTACACCACAAGCACTATAGCACTCACTCTGGACTTGTGAACGTGTGTGTCTTTGTGTGTGTTCTACTGTGTTTATTGTTAACGAACTGTGTCTTATTATTTTGGGACAGCAACCCGTTGTTTTGGAACAGTTGAATAAAAATTGTTGTATACTGCCTGGGATTATTTTTTGTGGTTGCCAGACCAGGATTATAAAAATAAAATCAGATTGGAGTGTGAACTTTGTTGTCTGCCTTCTGTTTCATAATCACATCACTACTACACCTGTGCACTTCAAACCACTTTGCCACACAGTAATAATGACAACAACTTTAAGTGGCCAATTGTTATCGTCTTTAAACCCGTCTCAGTAAACTACAAGAACGGATTTTAGTTCTCAGAATTTGTGTTATTTTTATTAGCAACAAATTGAGTTAGTAATAAAGCAAATATTGGAATTTCCTGAACACCAAATAAAAAAATTAAAATAAATGAATTTATTCATTAATATATATATCTGCTATCATCTCAGCAGCATCAGAGCCTAAATCCATCATTGCTTAATACTTTCATATTTATTTGTTAGGTTATTTATCACAGTTCTCAACATGCTGTTTCATGAAGTGCACTGTGCATTAACGTGCTGGACAGCTGAGAGGTTGGATGTGAAGAAATCCCAAACCTTTAATGCCAGGCTAATGAAGGCTTTCAATTAGCATCAAAAGCAGCCATTTAACAAGCCCTTGGCTGTTTCTGGCTACCTGACTGCCTTCCTGTCTAGACTGGGGAGATAAGGTTAATGAAAATTAAGCCTAATTATTAAACTGTCTGCTGCATCTATTCTCAGTTTTCACCTTACGCACTGTAGAAGATCCTCAGCTACCCAAGAAAGTGTCCTATACTGGAATGTTTGCTTTTTTTAAAGTAACTTTTCTAATACAATCCCCTAAAATAGCTGGTGGTCAACAGTTCACGGTATTGGCTCATCATGCTTTATAAATATAAATGACTGCACAGAACCGTGAAGAAACTGTAAAAGTGTCTAAATCAAACATTCAAGGGAGCACCTGGAAGGTGTTAATCACAGACTTTTGTAAACATTTCACTTGAACATACAACAGGCCTTCTCTTTACAAGGCTAGCCTGCAGATCTCAGTGAGGAAAAGAAACCATCCTTATACAACCGGAATCGATAAATCAGAGGGTGAACCAAAAGGCATAGAAATACTGCTTGACAGATGTTGCAGCATCATTATTTTTCCTTTATCTGGAAAAATCTGAAAAGTTTAAATGTCCTAAAACGTATGCCATGGCTGTCAGACCATAACAGAATATGAATATAGTTTTTTAGTAAATAAAATAATAAGTTAAACTTAACCTAAAATATATGTTATATAATATCTGCATAACTTAGTAAATCATATATCTACTAAATCATAATCTATTAGATTTTTTTTTTTTCTGTTTCTTTGTGGTGTCACTGTGTTTAATCTTGTAGTTTGGTTTCATATTTTCCATTGGAAGGTTTGGTATTTAATATAGCAGAAGTAGTTTTTTTGTTGCTAAAACACAAATAAAAACTTCCTTTGTGGATATGCTATAAGAAGGTGCCTGCAATGCTACTTAAAACAATATTGGCACAGCAGATAATAACAGAAGACTGAACAATAACATAGTTCTAAATATTAATGGAACCTCTCGACATGAATATACTTTACATTCTTTTTGTATTATTATTATTATTATTATTATTATTTATTATTATTATTATTATTATTGGAATTCACCCATATGAATTTGGGGCAGTTGAATTATTTGTTTTTGGTTTCTTCTGGTCCTCTGCCTCTTTTACAGCTGATCTCGATGCAATACAAGTCTGCATTCATCAGTAATGTATTTTCAGGCTTATTTCAAGCATGTGAAATATGTTAAGGTGCAAGAGTTACATAATATGAAAGGGTCTATGATAACAGGTAATTACCTTAAAAGACCATTACCATGTCGGCAAGCACAGGGGATGGCAATGCATAGTTAGTGGTGCCAAAAATCTTTAACACCCTCATCTTTTTACCAGACAAAATGCTCTTATATTATGATGTGGATAATATTACTGCTTAGAAAATGTGGATATGTTTGTAATGATATAAAAATTCAACAATTCAGTGGTTGGTCCTATTTTTATTATTTAGAACAGTGGCAGTACACGACCATTTCATTCAACTGAAATTGATCGCAATAGCTGCAATAGAAAGTGTAAAAGCAAAGAATAAATGAAAAGAAGTGGGAGTTTTGTATGTTAGCTGGCCCAGCCTAAAAGGTGCAATGCTAATTTCTGTTTAACTCTCTGCTCCTAATTACACGGTAAACAGCATTTAAGAAGTGAAAAAATTAAACTGTTTCATGTGCCTCAGAAAATTGCATACGTTTAGGGAAAAAAATAGATCTTCCTCATTTCCCTTAGACAGTATCCTGATAAAGGTGCATATAATTTTTGGAATGTCCTGCAGTACGTCCTCTATTAAAAGCTTCACTGGTGGAATCTTTTGGCCTGTTATCATTGGAATTACAAGAAAACGGTTCTCTATCTGCTTACATTATATTCACAGCCAGATGAAAAAGCTAGGTAGTGGTCTTTTAGGCTTTCCAACGAGCTAGATTCTAGCTAGAATATCTTATTACACAGAGCAACCTCTAGAATGTTTTCTGTCTCTACATCAAACTATATGACTGCATTGGATTTTACTTTGATTCCGAGTTTTGCAATTTCTAAATTACAGTGAAATCCTTCAAAAATGGAAAACGTCTGGCTTTGATTAAGCTACTAGGAAGATCTAATCTTAGGTTATTGATGCAATCAGTGCATCTGCCATGTTATATATTATCACCTCTTGGATTACACAATTAGCGTGTGCAACCCTATGCTAATCCTGTTATAGTCATTGTAAAAAAGTACAGCACATGTTGCACTTAAACACCAAAATATGATATAATTGTTAAAGGACAGGTTTACTACTGTATAACCTTGAAATAGTAGATTGCAGTTATGTAACAACAAATTGAACTCTGCAAATAATACTTAGCATACTGTGTTTATGACACAAAAATGCAGTTTTCAGTACTATTGGCTACTATTAAATAACCATACAGAATATCTTGTGAATACGCTCATTCTATCAACACTCTGATGTAAGGCCAGTATATATTACAACACAAAAGGCATGAATGTTATTTCATGAACAGCATAGGAGTTCTAATTGTATTCCCTGTTTTACACAGCAATCTCAGAGAGAGCACAAGAGAGAAGCAGTTGTTTAAAAAGCAGAAGTTTATGAATGATCTGTATCCTAATTGTATCCATGTTTTCTTGTTCAGCAAAGTTCTGTAAAAAAAAAAAAAAAACATCTTTTTAGCTGTTTCTGTGTTGTGAAGCTTTTTCTAACCTCTGGAGACAAAAACATTTTAAATCACTTGTATGGCTCATGGCCATAATGATTCTTATCTGCCAGAGAGCTGGGGAAGGTTAATAGATCATAATTAATGTCTCTTTTCATCATTTATTTTTAATAATCCGACCCACGGGAAGAAAAGTTTGTGTTAGACAAACACAACTCTCCTCCTCAGTGCGGGAATCAGAGCTGCACTTTCACACCGGCTCCTCCTGTGAAGGACACTTTCCTTAAGATGCACCTCTGTTTAAATTTCCAGGTTCTGCTAAATACCACCTGTCACCCTGAGGAATATTAATGTTTTTTTTTTTTTTTTTCCTTTCTCTCTTTCTCTGCAAGCGTACAGTATGACCAGCCATGGCTACCATCCAGGTGTTCTATCTGCTGATAATACGAAGGCAGACAGTTGATTTGAGCTGCACTTGTGTTATACTGCACAGAGCACAAACAGAGTTCACAGCTTGCATTCTGGAATTGATCCCCAATTAGGTAATTTTTCTTTCACGCAGGGAATTCTGAATTTGGGTATTGCAAGCTCTGGATAATCTGTGATCTCACACAGTCTATTGCCATATATCTCCCAGCAGGGGGCCATCTAGAAAAAACGAATTATATTATACTAATTATATAGTCTGTTAATTATATTAAACGGACATCAATTGTGTTAGTATGTTATATAATTGATTGGTAAAATAAGCAACATAACACTTTACATACATATAAGGTGCTCATCTTTTATAAGACAGCCCTTTATATATAATACGATATCTAGCAATCACTACAGCTCTTCATAAGAATAACAAAAGATGGGGAAAATGCACTTAACACAACTTCAGCCCATTAATTTCTCTCAGGATTCTTACTGAATGAGTGTGCAGTGCCCTTCCATGCGACCTCTCTGTGCTCCTCTCTATATTCAAGCCTTTCAATTGTATGTGTAGCTCCAAGATTAAATGTTCCTTAAAGCTAAATAGTTTAATGCATGGACAAGACGCTGCAAGGAGATGCATTTGAAGCCAGGGCAGGACCATGAGAGTAAGATTACTGCAGTGGGTCTGATGATTCTCAGGTATGCATTGTTTGTGTACAATCCGGTTACAGTTATATTGTAAAGCACAGACAATGTCGTACCTTCTTTCTGAAGACTGGAACTACTTTCTGTGGCAAGATGCTTCCACAGGCACATAGGAAACTGAAACAGACAAAAATAACAGGCAAAAATAAACATTATGAAAAAGTAAAGCTGGCAGAAAAAGAAGGTCAATTTATGTTTCCTGCTGTTCCTCTCCCCACCTCCGACCAATTTTGAGTTGCAAGAAAAGAAAGAAATGTGTAACTCTGAAACTTAGGGAAAAAAATATATAATACAGTGTCAGTATTACACTTTTTAGGCTTTCTATAGGTTTCTACCGGTACAGCAATGTTATACAGCATGTTTTTTTTGTTTTGTTTTGTTTTTAAAGACTCCATATATTATACAGTGCAAACTCATTTCCATCTTTAGCTTGTAGGCTTTGGTTTTTAGAAGAGCTTCACTAAAAATGAAGTTCTTGCATCACCCCCCTTCATAAAAGAAAATGAAGTCATGATGCCCCCCTGACCACTTTTACAGAAGCCATGATCTGCATTTACAGGTTCAAATCGAGTGCTCGATTGACATCAGTGCATCAGTTTGGTTTTCAAAGCTTTCAGGTATGACTGTATATTCATATCGCATCAGTTCCTGAATCACGGAAATTTTCAGTATTTCAGCAATAAGAAAGATTTCTCAAAGTGGGTTCTAGTGCAAATTGATCAGATCCTTGCTACTTCCAGGCTTCCATGTCAGATGGTGGTGGTAATTATACTTTTAAATATATCTGTGTTTTAAGTTGCATTACTTGAAGCATTTTCCAGTGTAGACAGCCACAGCTTCATTTGGCTAAAACTACAACAGTTTAATTAAAGATATGTATTTTAAAGCTCAGGAATGAGCAACATTAGCAACAACTATACACAGAGGACCAGCTATTTCTGGTTCCAAAAAAAGACTTTACAGTAAAAATATGTAAAAACAAACAACATATTCACAATAAACTGTACTTCAGCTGAAAAAGTTCAACTTTATCTGGCAAATGTAGAAGAGGCTGGAGTCCTCCTAAAAAGCACAAGAAGCTTAATCCACAGTGCTCTTCAGATGGGCCATCTAGTAACAAATTACAACTTAGAATGCATTTTTTCTAAAACCTACATTGCACAATAGACCTAAAAATAGCAAAAATTTATACATACATTCCTGACTGTTACATTTTAAGGCAAACTGGCCCTGATAAGTACACCACTTGGAATGAATCATTTTTCTTCCCTTTTAGACTATAAATACAACAATACTTTAAAATGTTACTTTGCAAATAAAAGTATTGTTGACATACGCATTCATGTTTCTCATTCCAATGATAAGTTTCACATATCTCCACATACACCACATTGTGAACACTGAAAAATCTTGTACCTTAAAATATATGGGAAAGAATAAGAAATATGGACATCAGCTAATAACCATGTCACTTATTTGCAGGAAGTTACAGTGCTCTAAGCTAACGCAGGAAACTATTTACTGGATAAAACCAATATATAAATTAAAAAATGCTTTCATGATAATCATGATTATATAGCAAAATAAAATATAACATTTATTTTGAGACTTTGAATTTAAAATACTGTTTTGTATATACTTTCTTAATTTTTTTTTCTTATTTCCTAATTTTTCACTTATTTCTACACACACACACACACACACACACACACACACACATATATATATATATATATGAAATGTGTTAACAATAATACAAAAATAAAATAGGATTTATACATTATTTTAAAGCAGAGTGTGTAGCTCCATCTGGGGTGTGCAAAGCAGGCTTCTATTAGACAAGAGAAAGCACTTTTTTCTAATGAAGAAGTGTCTATATGGGGGTAATTGACACTGGGGGTAATTTTAGTCACACCATGGGCTGCCAGCAAGTCTGAAGAGCCTGGAGGAGCTCAGGTCTTTCTTACACCTCTTCAATCACTCTCCAGCGCAACCTGCAGTCAGTCTGTCCACAGCCCAACAAGGCTGTCAGTCACCCAGCCCTGTCAGTGAAGTGACTGGCTTTACAAATTGACACTTACCCCAGAGTTTGTCAGGTCAGGAGGAGCCTCACAGAACCTGAAGTTCACAACCCCAAAAAACTCATCAAGATGCAAAACAGTCCTGCCAGGGAAAGTAGCTCTTACAGAACACACACAATCACAATTCTTCAAACAACGCAGTTTTCAAATATGTGCAGCGTCCCCACTGTTAGATTATAGAAATTTTGAGCATTTACACTCAAAATAAAAATGATGTACCCAAGTTCTTTTAAATCTGTTCATAAACAGCTTCTGTATCTGTATCACCATAGGAGATTTGTAATTAAACTGTAGACACGTGTTTAAATGCTTTCATTAAGAAATATCTAATATTTCTGTAAAAATAGTGAAAGAAGCAGTCACAATCACTCCTAAACAGACAAATGAAAATAAGATGCACAAAAAAGAATACAATCAAAACTGGAGTCCACACACACACACACACACACACACACACACACACACACACACACACACACACACACACACTTGATACATGACAAGGTGGCAAAACATCAATGGGTTTTCATACCCAGGTGTCTGAAGATACAAATAACTCAGTTAGCTACAGTGGTTAATAATATAATAGAGAGGTAATCAATTCAGGGGTAAAACACATGGAAATGTGAACAGGATCAATTCGTAATCTAAATATAATTTAAAACTGTGAAAAACAAGGAAAGAAACAAAATGTGCATTCAAGTAGCATGTGTAATTTTATTCTGCATGTGTCATTTTATTAATTATATGGTAAAAAGAGAGAAAGAGATATGGAACCACTGCTACACAGTGGTTGTAGTAGACTGAACAGTTTTCTAAAAAGCAAAACTAAAGATTTCTTATTTTATATCCTGTTTTCAACCTACTTCTAACTGCATTTTATGAGTAGTAATGATATTATGTTAGTTGTGTTATTATTTGTTTAAATTATATTCAGACCCTCTGGATTAAGGCAATACTTCAGAACTGTATGCAAGGACAGTATTCACTAGGTAAATGTTTTGTGTTTTTTAAAAGATAGAAATCCGTTGGTTTAGTTACCTACGTAACGCATGGGTTTAAGAAAGTCTCAAAAAAAAAAAAAAAAAAAAAGTAAAACAACACATATTTTACAGACAGCAATGCTGAAATACAGCAGCTGTGTTCAGCTCAAAATTTACAAGGGACTGTTTTTTTATTGGAGTGGGATCCTCTGACTAATTCGGCTACCTTTTAACTGTAAAAGGGATGTGCTGTGTGAAAAGCAAACCTATAAACCCCATTGAAGCTACAATGATAATAAGGGAGTCATTCTTCAAATCTTGGTTTACACTGTCTTCAACCGTGCTGTTATTAAAACCTGTAACACATATGTAAATGCCTTTTGTATTACTAACTGTGTCAAAATATATATTTAAAAAAAAAATCCTTAAGAAATAATTATAATGCAGCACTTCAGCAGCTCAGTTAGAACCTTCAGACCACATGTGAATAAATATGGTGCTCAGACAAACACTACAGATCTGGGAAAATGGCTCATTAAAAACAGCACTGCCACTAAACATTTCTACACAACTGACAGACAGATACTGTATACACTGTGGAATACCAGTTACTACATTTGCAGGAACCAATGTGTTGTTGTTAAATGAAAAATAATGTCCCACCCAGTGGTTCTGCATTGGTAATAAATGAATAATATTGGGGGTCACTACTGACATTATGGTGATTGGTCCTTAAAATGCTTTATTTGAAGATTAGGTGATTATCTATTCAAGGATCCAGATGGCTAGTTTTACAGACTTTGCTAAGCACTCTAGTAGTACCTTAGAAGGTAATAAACTTCAAATATATTATTTTTTTCTTTATCACAGTACCGGTGCATAATTACCACATAATACTGTACTCTCACATAAAGTATTTTAATGTTTAATTTGGAAGATATAATCTGACTCGTAGCTTGTGATGGCTAATTGGACAGTGCACTGTACTGTAGGAAGCGAATGATATGAAAAAATAAGGAGGAGAGGAAGGAAATGTTTAAGTCAATAGCCTGATAGTGATCATGCAGCTTTATATACATGTTTCTCTGCAATTCTGCACAGGATATCATTTCAAGAGGTTTTTTAAGCTGATAAATCACCCTAATGCTGTATTTCTGGAAACTTGGTAAAAGGGTCATCTTGATAGTCATTGGTCCAAATGTTAATCTTGACATGTAGGTAAATAAGACATAGAAATGTATTTAACCTATGTTGTTTAAACAGTGTATATTTTTTCAATATGGAAGCTCCACTTCAGTAATGTAGGTGGTCCTATTAGATATAATTCAACAGTGAGTTTACCTGTTTTACTACATTGCTTGCACCGATGAGAATGCAATGGACTCCCATATCTGATTGTCCTGGCATTAGGGTCATCCCATAACCCCTTCTTGTTCTTGGTAAGACCTTGTGATATCTTCAAGTTATTAACACTGATAAGTGGTGAGCAAGCCATTGAGAGACATTTCTGGGTAAACCACAATCTTTTCCAGTATTGCTTCTCTTTGCAGATGTTTCTGTTAGTGTTTGAGGATGTTAAAAGGGCCAGTATATGCAGGATGATTCATACATGATGCACTATGGAAACAAACATGATTACAGAACATGTCTTTCTTGCTTTGTCATAGGTTTGTAAGCATATAGTCATGGCTGACAGGGTCACATACAGTTTGGACTAAGAGGTTGATATAACCTAAAGTTTAACCACCAGGTTAAGCCACGGTATTTGATAGCACCAAGAAATTCCCCTTTATGTTATCAAGCACTTATTTTTAGGGGTAATTTTGGGATACCTATAGATAGGTAGTTGATGCCATCCAGGGTGATTTTCCAGTGCTGCCAAATGTTCTGTGAGCTATTGTGACAGGGCAAAGGTTAATCAAATCAACTGATCAGCGTTCATTTAAAAGTCAGGATTAACGTGCTTGCGAAGGTCTCTCATGAATAGTACCAGATCAAAGCCAAGTCTCTTGACAGTGTTCTGTGTAGATGCAAAGTTTTCAGAAAATTACCAAGTTCCAGGCCAATGGCGGAGCTCTATTAGAACATATTCTTTAATGATGTTTTTCCTATACATATAGCTCTGCACATTTTTTGGTTCAATTTGCGTTTAGCAGGCTATACAATAGTGGGATTTCTGGGATTCATCTAAATATCTCTGCACTCTGTTTCTCCAGCAGACCCCTGGTTCAGCTTCTGTTATTTCTGGAAGTGCAAGGGATAGAAGTTTCAAACATTTACAGCAACTCCGCTACCCTAAGCGATGCAACATTCCAGGCTTATTGATAAGTTTGTGTTGGAAATGGGGGGTGTAACAGCACACAGTCTGTGAGGGAGGCTCACATGTGGACAGCAGATCTGCGGCTCCTGCCAGATTCAGCTCACTCATATTTAGTCTGTTCTCCAAGAAGAAGACATCTGTTTCATATGCATTCATACCTATTTCAGTAGAGTACCTACTAATATTAGACATATAATAAGAATAAAGAGACTATTTGGAACTTTTGACACGGATACGCATTGCATGCCTTTTATAGATCCAGAGGCCTGGGTTCAAATCTGGCTCAGTTCACATTAGTCCAGAGAATGCTTGGGTCCAACGGAGGCGCTCTCACAGAGGTATATCTTGAGGTTGCCGCGGAAGATTCGATAGGGGTATACATTTTTCTGGTTATTGGTGTTCAATATGTATTGTTCCTTGTTTGCTAGTACTGTACATTCTACAGTAGCTGCAGAATTTAAGCAAAATAATAATTATACAAATGATAAATCCTGTTTTACATTTTCATGTACGCAAAAAAATAAAGCACTGTTTCAATACCATTAAAGCAGGGTTGTCAATTCCCATATTCCGAACCAGTACCAATTTCTTTTGCATACTAACACCTTAGTGAATTCTTTCATTCACACAGCTCTTGGACCACTACCCCTTCCAGAATATATTCACATAAGAGGATACAGGGATATAGTGACTGCAGAAATGCAACATGGGGCAAACTAATACATTTGGCATATGCCCTAGCGAAAAATGATGTCGTCCAAGGTTCTAAAAGGAGTTGTGCCTAGCTGTCATTAAACAGCTAGCTGCTAATAAGAGTTGTAGCAACTAATAGAATGTTTGCATTGTGAACATTCTCACATGTCCAGCTGTGCAGGGATCTGCTTGTGTGCAAATGTAAACCTCAGCTCAGAACGCCCAGAAACCAAAGTCACTTGCAGTTCATCACACACAGCCTGCTCAGAAGCCAAGCAGCTTTCAATGTTGCAAGCAGTGTTAAGTGATTGATTCATTGGTATTGCGCTCGCTGAGTGCGGCTTAATTTATTGCAAATTTTGGAGATTAGAGTGGAATGAAACTGAGCAATGGCCGATGCAGGGTTGTTTATTCAATGGAACCAGATGCATCTGCTATTTTAAATGTTACTGAACCCTTCTTGCAATTCGGAACATGACATGTTAAAAGTGATATTGCATTATTTTTACAGTTATTTATTTTATTTTTTTTACTGCTTCATTAAATCAATGAAGCAAAGGCAAAATGTTACGTCAGACGAAGAAAAAAATATTGTGTACGTTGATAATAACTAACTGTAAAAACAGTGCTCCCCATTTTGATAAGCAATGCATAAATCACATACTGTAAAATACATAATTTTTTTCAAGCAATAGCAACATTTCTGCTCTTATAAGTGTTTCAGGAGGGCTAAATAGTTAGTTGCTGCAAACTAAACTGAGGGGTGTACAGCGATTTAAAAAATACAGAATCATCCTTAAAAACACACTTGAAACTAAGGTTCAATGTTTATGGTAACACGAACAGTTAATCAGATATGAATAATTATCTAAGATATAAATAATTATATATATATAATATATATATATATATATATATATATATATATAAAATATATAAAATGAACCCTCTTACTACTCAATGACTTCAAGCAGCAAATTGAACTACTGATAACTGATAAAACCTTAGCAAGTAATAATTTATGGAATGATCACTTGCTACTAAAGGGTTCAAGAAGTTAGCAACCATACGTTTTCTTTCTTTTCACCGGCTCACTGTTAGAAATATTATGCGAAAGTACATCACCTTCCATGTGAACTGCATGGTTTGTATCAAGATGACAAGCATGTACCAGAGCCACCAGTGAGAGAAACACAACACTAACAGCATGCCAGCAAGTCCTTCTGGGATTCTACACTAATTTACAGTCACCATGACACAGCAGGGTAATATAACATAGTATTCTTTATCATCAGCTTGTGGTTGCTTTATTAGGAACTATTAGGAAATTGGCAGATGATGTCCATGTCATGTCAAGATCTGAACCACATGACAAATCATGCAGTGGACAGAGGAATAATAGATGGGGTATAACTAGTCGGGTATCTGCATCAAAGACTGCAACAACAAGGACAACTGTCTATCGAATATGGAAAACAGCCATGAAGATAACTAGTGAACAGTCTCTGCGACTATGTGGAATTAAATAATCCATAATAATTCATCTCTATACAATAGCCCTGCCCCCTTAACAATAATTTATTTGCAACACATCCTGAACACAGCAGTTTTAAAGGAAATGTTCCAGTATTATAAAATCCCATGCAAAGGGCACTATATTGGAGGCAGTCATATGTCACATTACATTTCTTCCATATATCTGGAGAACTGCTTATCCGTTTGTCATGAAACTTGGTAATAACATTATTTAGCACAGACTACTGAAATATTAGGTTTTTGGGATATGGGGGGGGGGGGTCTTTCTGTCTGTCCATACATCTGTTCAGTATTTGTCAAACTTGAATTTTTGCATCAAATTGTGATTAAACATTCCAATGTCTTCTTCTATATTATTCTGTACATGTATATACAGTCATTAGTTTTTTTATTATACTGATTTTGAAATACACCATGGGATGTACGTTACAGACATACTTGTTAAATTAGAGGTCTGCGGTGGTATGGAGCACAATTCATTTCTGAAAGTATTTTTTGTTCAGGATAGCAGGCAAGATACTCAACAAAATACACCAAAATAGATCTACTTATTAGAGAAAACAATTGTGAATGTAATTTCAGCTAAAATCAACAAGGTAGTAAATGTAAAATACAATATAAATGCAATATAGCAATAGAACAATCTCACCTACAAGCTGCAGTACAACAGGTCAAATCAGACTTGGTGAGGATTAATGAATTATGTAACTGTATCTCCATTCTTTATAGAGCCACTGACGCAAAGAGAGGTCTGGTGGGCATCACCGTTTAACTTTCTGCCATAGCTTTGGTATAGTTGTCACTGATCTATTCAGTTGGGAATGGGATATTTCCCACATGTAATAGATATAAGTACTTACCTGAAAAGGAAATGTATATATCGCCACCCCCATATACATTTGCATACAAAAGTATTTGGGCAGTTAAAAAAAAAAAAAAAAAACACAAAGAAAGTGATTTCTATAATTTCTAATTGTTCTATTGAAAAAAACATTAAGAAATTAAACTAGAGATTCAGCTTTATACTACAACAACAAATTATTACATAACATACATAAAATAAAAAAATAACATGCAAAAACAAATGTAATACTTTGACAAAAGTATTTGGGCACCCTTACATTAGTATTTTTTGTGCCCACCCTTTGCTTCCTTTACAGCTTGCAGCCTTTTTTTTTTTGTACTTTGAAACCAGTTCCTGGCATCTTTCTGGAGATATTTTTGCCCATTCTTCAACACATACAGCTTTGAGTTCTGCAATCGACTTTGGTTTCCTGTTTGCAACAGCAGCCTTCAAGTCAATCCACAACATCTTGATGGGATTCAAGCCTGGATTGAGATGGTCAATCCATAACTATAATCTTCCTTTTTTTCAGAAATTCCTTTGTAGACTTCGCAGAATGCTTAAGGTCATTATCCTACTGGAATACAAACTTCCTTCCAATAAGCCGCCTAGCACTGGGTAAAAAATGAAAGTGCACAATGTATTGATATTTTGCAGCATTCATTGATCCTTCTACGATACAGAAGTCACCAGTGCTTGAGGAAGGAAAACAAGCCCATACCATCACACAGCCTCCACCATGTTTAACAGTGGGCACGATGAACATATTGTTGCTTTCTTGGTGAAAAATAGTTCTATTTTGGATTTGTCTGACCATAAAATTTGGTTGAAGAAATCATCAGGCTTCTTCAAGTATTCAATGGAAAACTCCAATCACTCTTTATTTGTGTATTGTTTTGTATTGCTTTTTAACAAAGGTTTGCATCGAACGATTCATCTTCCAGATTTTGCAGAAATCTTTCTGGTCTTCCACACCTGGCTGCAGTAGTTCCTGTTCTGCGTTTGTCAATAATAGCCCACACAGTGCTTTTTGATAAACTGAGTCTTTCTGCTATTTTTCTGGTAGTTACTCTTTAGTTTTAGCCATTTTTTCTGCTTTTTTAATCACAAATTTCCAATTTATTTTTCAGCACTTGATGATTATGTATTTATTTATTCTATAATTATCATCATGTGTTGGTTTTCAATCATGAAAATTGTCAATAATTAGAACGAATGGGTTTTATAATAAATATGTTGATCGTCAAAGCATGAAATTCGTTATTGCATGTTATTTTTCAATTTATGCTTGTCATTTTTTTACCTGTTGTTTTATTATAAAGCTGAACCTCTACTTTAATTTATATCTTTCAATAAAACAATTAGAAATTATAGAAGTCACTTTCTTTGCGACAATTTTTCCAGTCACCATTTTCTTTTTGCTTTTGGAGGTTCCTTTTTGGCATGTTCTCAAAAGAAAAGACTAGTCTCTTGCATGCAATGGCTTACAGCCAATCGGCATATAGGATGTACCAGTTTCCTGACATTCTATATATGTCACCAGCCATATTCCTAATAATGAAATGGGAATTCTAATAATGACAGATCTGTCAGTTAAAGCTCTCATTCTGCTTACATATACAGACTTTTAGGAAAATGTGACGGATCAATCATTTGGTTAGAAATACAGGAGTTCTAATCTTAAGCATCATCTTTCTTTCTTATAGTATTTGGAAAGAGACACATCTGCCACAAACACATGTAGTCGTTGATGTTATGTGCTAACAGCAATTCACAAGTCTGACAGCTTGATGGGCTATCATGCACTTCATTTAGTATTACTACAGATTTTACTAATAAGGTTTCATAGACCATAATTACAGTAGCAATAATTTGGACAACCATATGCTACCTTAGATAACATAGTAAAAATACAAATTACTGTTTATTTTACATAGTCAGGGTAAACCTTTGTTTAATATTGAGATTTACTTCTAACACAAAGTACAATAAATAATTAATTTGAAAATATATTTGTAAAACACTAAACTTTAGAGATAACTAATAACACATTTAATTGACAGTAATAATACATACATTAAGGTTGCTGACCTAACGCAATGAAATAATTTAAATAAACAATAGGCCTAACCTTCCCAGCATCAATAGCAGCACACATTTTTAATGACATAAAATCTTTTTGCAATAGCCTGAACCAGACCCCTAACCACATCAATACAGCACATGAACAGGAGATCCTGTTGCACATTGCATGCATGTACTGTAGTACAGTATTGTGCATTTGGCAGAAATAGGAGTGTAATATATTTAATTGAAAAGACTTTGATTGGCTCTGACATGGAGTTGAAGTAGCTATAGTCAATACTATTTGTGAAATTGTGAGTGTTAAGAGTTCTGTGAGTTGTTAGTGTTCATGTTTATTTATCCACTCAGGGATTGAACTGTGTGTTGTCTACATGCTGGTATAATATATAGGTGTTCACAGCATATTCAGCAATGACAACATGTAAGTATATTCTACAAAAAACACACAAGACATTAATCTAATGCTTCTCGAGGAACGTAGAGCTAAAAATAACATGCTTATAAAACAGTTATAAAAGAATGGAAAAGGACAAATGTATTATATGATACAAATTACAACCTTATAAAAAGGAATCTAATTCTCAGTACAATTAAAAATGGCAACTTATTGTGGTTAAAGAATGTGCTGGTTGTGTACAGAATGTTTAAACCTTTTGACGTCAAGCTCAATTTAATTGTCTAAAGTATGAGTTGTGTATTGGTGCTGTCATGTTTCCGAAGGGATTTCACTGTAGATTTACATTTTACAATATCTTAAAAAAATATCTTAAATTTAAAAAAAAACCAACCCCCATCTCATAAATAAATCTTGAAATCAGCTTTTTCATTTCCATTGTTCAAGCATCTGTTTTCTGCTAATACTGTACACCGAGGCTCTTTTAAAAGTACTGCTCATAACATTTTCCCTTATAAAGACCCCTTCAGGTTGGTGGAATCAAAAGAAAGCCCTGACCCATGTTGTTCCTTCTTCCTAAAGCTATTACGATTTCTAAAATGGCAACAGATCTCAGCACGGTCTGTGTTTGGATAATGATATAAGGTGTCCTGCCACCCACACAAGGTGGAAATCTGTCATTTCAGTACAAAATGAACAACTTGTTTCAGTCTTGTGGTTGTGCACAGTGGGTGGGGAGCAGAGGGGGATCTATTTTCACAGGCTAAATGCCACGATAAATTACTGGCTTGGCATGAAATGTTAGGAAATATTACATTATAGGCAGATGCCCTTCAATTTCTTTATGGAAACTCATGTATCTCCTTGCCCTGCTGTGAGCAGAAAAAGAATGTATACAAGAGTAACAGTATCCAGACATTCCTGACAATCAGATTGATTTCTTCTGGGTTTTTAAACAGGGAGATCCATGCAAGAAAGATGTTCTTCAAAAAATACTGAAAAAAAAAGTTTGAAGTATTTTAGCGCAAGACATTTTTTGAATTCTTATTATGATATACAAATTGTAAATGGTAAGTTACATTTACTGTAATGCAGCAATACAGATGTAAATGCTAGGATGTCAGATGCCTTCTGTACATATACACTAGTAATACTTAACAGATTTAATTAGTAGTAATAGTTATTCCAGTAATACACACATTAAATGTTATAGTTTATTGAAATACGAAAGGCTGCTCATCTAAAGCAATTAATTAATTATAATAAACAGTAGGCCTTAAATTCCCAGTATATATATATTATACAATAATGATAAAATATAACTTATTTTTCAACTGAAAAAAAAAAAATCAGAATGTGAAAAATTCTCTAGGAATTATGCAAAACTAAATATCTGAAGTAAAGTAAAATCTATAAGTGCTTTTAAAATAGAACACATATAAATATTGAATATTCATTTTACACATTCCAGTCTGCAAGTATCAAATATTGATATAATACTAACCTGATTTTAATCCATGGGAATGGCATCATTATCATTAAGACAAATGAAAACATTATCTTCATGTTTATTTGCAGACCAGTCTACGTTCAATTGAATTAGCCCAATGGCCTTACAAATCTTTGAATTCCCTGTAGCCCTCAAAAAGGAAGGCAGGAATCTGGTCTGGGGTCAGCTGTCTGTGCCAGTTACCAGGTCCGTATCAGAGAGGTTAAAGGTGCTCGTTCTGAGCTGCGCTGGCGCCCAGAAGCACAGGGCTGAATTTGTAAAAAGCAAAACACTGACCCCACACCCTTTCCTTCAGTTAGGGTAAACAGATAGAAACAGCACCTCTGACTTGTTGCCTTTGGCCTCAGTTGAGGATAACTATAAATAAAAAAATATATACATAAAATAATCTTAAAAACGTGAGAGTGTTCACTACTTTCGGGTATTAGGGTTAGGCCTCATTTTTGCTTCTTTTCATTTTATTTGTTTTCATTTTAGCTGTATTGCTTTAAAAGTCATATTGCTAAAACATAATTTGAAAAATGCAAACAAAAGCAACAGACCCTTACCTCTGAACTTTTTGATATATAAATATGAAACAAATTAAATATTCTAGAATATATTTGAAATTTGAATTATAAGCTTATTTTATTGGACACATGTTTTATTCTTGACTGAGAGTTTGATATTTGAAATAAAAAAGGCAATGCCATACTTTACACTTTATCAAATGCATAATACTAATAAAAGAATTATTATTATTATTATTATTATTATTATTATTATTATTATTATTAGTAGTAGTAGTAGTAGTAGTAGTAGTAGTAGTAGTAGTACTACTACTACTACTACTAATAATAATAATAATAAATAATAATAATAATAATATGTAGGTATTACTAAATTAGTACTACTAATAAGTGTTGGTAATCAAGTGTGAACTAAAATAGGATTACTTTTGGATTCACGCAAAGTATTACATTGAACACATTCCACCAGTTTCCATACATAAAACACTACACTACAGTGTAGTGCACTTGTGTTGCAAATTAATTTTGGTGAATATTGACCTCTGCTTTGTTATTCCCAAGTGATCACTTAATATTGGTTAAACTGTTGTTTGTTTCCACCACTGGGAATCAATAAGAGGAAAACTCACCCTTGCCTGTGTTACAAGTATATCTGGGGAAGCCTTCATAGTTAATGCATTTTAATTACATTGTTATAGATACTGTTGTGTCACTGTCGTATGGTTTTAAATAGCTTTGCTTTATAGGCATTGTAATTCATTTTAAGCAATGAAAAGTGGTCGTTTTGTAATTTCTACACTAAATATACTGCCCTTGGTGTGTTCATTGCAGAATAGATATTTTTTACACCATTCAAAGAAACCTATTAATGCATTTTTTAAACAAAATCTCTAGAAACAATTTCTTGAAATTAGTTTAATTTGCTCTTCTTTCTCACAAACAAACTATGGCTTGGCAACAAATTAAATATCACTTCCCATTCCCTGTAGAATGTTACTATGACAAACTTTCTTTCAACTACAAGGGAAAAGCAATGTCAGATTTTACAAGTACTGTACATTCACTTGCTTGAATGTTTTGTACTTTTAGTACACCCATTATAAAATGTTGTATTATTGAGTGAGTTTCAGCTGTGTAGTCCCAGCTTCTCTATGGTAGTACTGTATTTATATTTTTAAGTTTCATTTTATCATTTTATACAACCAGCATATGACCATTTTACAGTCACTTAAACCCACTCATTAAAGCCTAAAAGCAGCTGAAACTTTTGATAGAATACACATTCTGTACTAAATGGCAAAGATTTATTGTGATTTAGATGTAAATTGTTATCACTTAGATATAAATTGTTATCAAACAGCATCCATAAATTATTAGATAGATTTTGGAGCATTTTTCTATGAAAGGAACAAAACAATTATTGCATTGTATATCCACAAGAAACAACTCAAAATAATAAATTTAATGTAGTTACTGCTTACAGCAGTTTTGCATTAATGAAAACCCCATATTCAAATTTGTACCATACCCACCATATTAAAACAATAACAGACACCTAAACAAATTTTAAGACAAACTTTTGCTTGCATTATTTTCTTAAACCACACAGAAACCAATAAAAATAATGTTACTTTGAATGCTTTTATATCGCAAAATAGTAAAAGCCGTTCAGGGGGTAATTGTACAAGATGTAACCCCTTATCGGCAAGGTTTAATTTAAGATTATAAATCATGCTATAATGATGTAATATCCTAATAGAAGGAAACAGGGAAATGTTGCTTAAAGTAACATTGTCCTGGGAACAGCTTATTATTGCAACCAGTTATTAGTGCAAATCCTTGAACTTCTGCTTTTACAGTGTAATTGAGAGTCATAGTAAATACAACGCTTTTGCCAGCCCCTTGTAGCCTTGGGGAGTCTAAGTCAGCCTGCTATATTGAATAGCTTCACGCAGACGGGGAGGGTGGAGGAGCGGCTCTTGATTTTGTTACGGACTCATGGCAGGCTGCTTTGAGCCCCTCTCATCTATCTGGGCTGTGCAAGATTTCTGTGTTTCACTTTGGGGTCCTGATCCGGCCCAGCTGGAGGAAGACAGCGATCAGAGTTCAGTTGGTGCAGACAGAGCTAAAGTAAACAGCCTGGTCGTTCAGCAGGCAGTTAGCAGCCTTTGGACAGATGATCAGGGCTTGGGAGGACCACACACACAACCTCCCCTAGACCACACAGGGACCAGACTTTGGGGCCTTTGCACGCAACACACACCCGAGACGCTCCTTAGCTGGAAAAGACTTCCTCAGGGTTAAAATGGATTAGGCAAATATGGATAGCACTTACTGTAGCTCTTTCTGCGTACATTTCTTTTTTCCTTGCATCACAGGAGCTTATTAAATAGCAGCTGCATTAAAGCTTGAAAAACGACACAAAAGCTATTTTTCACAGCCAAAATACAAACTGTTCTGGTGATCTAGCAAGGTTCTACTCCCTTTTTAGATAATTCAAATTATTCAGTGGCAGGTTTTAAAATGATCTACAGTATTCATCTACTTGGCAGACTCATCCAGGGATTGTGTTACAAAAAACAGTTGAATCTTACAAGGAAAGGGTTAGGGTTAAGGTTAGAAACACTTTTGAAATGCAGGTCCTATGCTTTGTTGTGCTTTTTGTTTTCATACCTATAATTCATAGCTAAATCTAATACTATATTAAGAGAAAAAACAACTTGCAAAACTGTCGCTCATAATCACTTCTTGAACAATTTTAAAACAAAGCAGTTTTTATAGTTCTTTCACGCAAACATTTAAATGGCTGTTTATTTAAAATTCATGATACCTCATGTAAGGTAAAAACAGTCTCCCCAGTTTTCAGTCAAATAATTGCCAGTGTATCCTGAGTGGTTAAGAGGTGGTGAGGCAAGTGTAGTTCCCCTCTCCTCTCCAGAAATAAAAATAAAACCAACACGCACAACAAAACTGTTCAGACACCTCGACTTTAGCTTCATCACAGCAATCAGGCAAAAAACACACAGTGCTATGTAGGGCTAATCTGGATACTGTCATGGTGACCTGGAGAGCAGCAGGAGTAGTAAACCACTCAATCATAATTACTCCCCAAACCACCAATCACTATAATTTACACCAGTTCTCTGTGCCCAGAATGCCTAAGTCAGCACCCTCTGCAAGATAAGTTTTGCCTTATGTTACACTTAGATACATCTTAGTTGCCATAACACTACCAACACATCACAAATGATTACTATACTATAAGTGCCCTTAAAAAAGGGTATATATTTGCATGGTAAACTATTATAAGGGTGCTTAGAAATAATACACATTAAGTGCATTTGTAAATTCATCTAATGCTTTTACTTTGGTGCATTATAACATTTGTGTATTTAACCTTGCTTACATCCAAGTGCATTTTTACAAGGGCAGACAGTTTGCTGCATTGGTCATCAATGAATATTAACAACACTACTGTTAGTGTTTAGCACTTTATTGCTTGTCCAAAAGAATTCTAAAAACGAAAGTCGGTTTCTTCCTTTTTAATGGCAAGTGCTATGTAAGTAAATGTATTAGCAATATTGTAATAATGTCAATAAAAAGCACAAAAATTAATATTAAACTGATTGTGGCAAACACCATTTTTTTACTTGTTTTTATTTTTTTATTTTTTGTTTATAGCAATGGTCTAACAAAACATGGTGAAATTACTTGGGCTTACTGTTATATCTAATTCTGTGTTACAGCGTCTTCTGCTACTTCTACAATATTTACAATAGAGTATAATGTCTGCTTACCATAGCACTTTCCCAATTCCATGTAATGTTCTATACAATAGTAAAGTAGAAATAGGGCAGTCTGACTTTGCATTAATTTAATAGTTGCAATTTCACTGTCATATAATTTCCTTTTAGTACTGAGGAAAGCAGATGCCAGCACATAAAATATCAATTTTCATTATAATTATTTGTTTTATTTATGTATTTATTTTGCCCTTTGCGTGTTCATTGCAGAATGGATATTTTTTACATCATTCAAACAAACCTATTAATGCATTTTTTAAACAAAACCTCTAGAAACAATTTCTTGAAACGAGTTTAATTTGCTCTTCTTTTTCACAAACAAACTATGCCTTGTCAACAAATTAAACATCACTTCCCATTCCCTGTAGAATGTTACTATAACAAACTCTCTTTCAACTACAAGGGAAAAGCAAAGTCAGATTTTACAAGTCCAGTACATTCACTTGCGTGAATGTTTTGTACTTTTAGTACACCCATTATAAAATGTTATATTATTGAGTGAGTTTCAGCTGTGTAGTCCCAGCTTTTATATGGTAGTACTGTATAAAGAGTATATTTATATTTTAAGTTTCGTTTTATCATTTTAAACAACCAGCATATATTGTTAAATAAAAACACGTGGAAATGTTTGTTTTGAAGATCGTTGTGTTAAACATGAAAAAAAGCTTCACGAACAGTATTTCTATTCATCACAAAAACATAAAGCATTATTACACATATATTGTATTTTGTAATGCAGTATAGGTAACAACGATGCACAATGTTATTGGCACTAAAAATGAAAACAACCCGATTTGGAACAATTCCCACTTGGTGCTATTCTGAGAAACAGGGCAGTTGTCAGTAGCACTGAGGTCACATTGTAGAAATTAAATTGGCTTGTCAGTTAAAGTGAAAGAACAACACAGACATTGATTTCCCCGGTTCTCGCGCTGATGGTGTCTGGGTCCCCGCTGAGAAACATGAAGGTCGTGCCCCGGGAGGCGGGTGAACTGCCCTCCACACAGCGCAAGAATCTGAAGACACCGACCCCGCCAATAAAGAACCCGCGTTTCAAACGTATTCGTAAAAGTATCTGAATGCATTGAAGTTTTGCTTTCTGAAACAGATTGAAAGAGTAAGCTAATGTAACTAAATCAGACATGGTTTGCAAATATTACTTCATTGTGAATTTAATAAATATCGTGAATCAAATCATTGAAATAAACGATAACGTTTTAACCATGATTTAGTACGCTATATTATTAAATATGAAGCACATTGGTTTAGACTATATAATTAAAAGAGATAAAGTTTATTGACGAAAGAATACAATTTGCTAAATTTGCAAAAACATAAAGAGCGAGAAAGCTATCATACCCACGCAACAGAGTAAACAAGCATACCCTACACGTAATCATGGGAAATTAGAGGGGAATGGATATATGGTACAATAGAACACCTAACCTTTGCTATATAGGCCCTATTTCTGTTTTTTTGTATTCAGCCGATGATTGACTTATAGTCCGAAACATCCTGATAATTGATTTGTAATCAATTAGTCTACCTTTTTAAGTATTTTAAATATCATTTCCGTTTTTTTTTTCTATCAAGAAAAATATATTAATATAGAGAATGCTGATTCTAATAAACTATGAAAGAAATATATAATATTTTACGTAATTTAAGTCAAATATAGCAGCTATGTTAGATGAAAAATATTTGTAAAATGTGGTGTATGGACTACTGGGTCTGTAACATAGAAAAGGGAATCTTTATTGAGCATATTTCCAAACGTTTTTCTAAGATGAAATAATAGTTATAGGGAACAGTCAAAGGGTATTATTATATATATACACACACACACACACACACACAATACATATACAATTATAGTAGCCTTATTTAACTATATATTATCGTTGTCGAATTCGTTTTTTCGCGTTTCATTGAATTTCCAGTCCCTTCGGCATTTGAGAGTCTAACCGGGGTTCCTATGGGGAAAACGCAGCCCAACTGGCAAGGAAGCGTCTCCTGTGGTTCACAATAATCCAGGAAGACGTATGAACGTTGTGAGTCAGTGCATTTTAATGTTGGCGTTTCACTTGAACAATGATAGCAGTTTCCTTTGGCAGTCTCAATCAGTGTTTTTAGTGAACCGAGCAGTCTTTCAGTGGGATTTCTATTTAGGAAAGAAGACAGTGAGAGCGCTGCCTGAGTTTAGCTAATCTGGGATTTGCATTCAAGGTGACCTTTTTTTAAAATATGTTCATGATGACTGCAACTAAAAACTGGCTCAGTTAAAATTGCACTGAAGACAGGGAAGCAAATGTTACATAAAACACATTTTATTATTATTATTATTATTATTATTATTATTATTATTATTATTATTATTATTATTATTATTATTATTATTTATTATTATCGTGTTGTATTATAACACGTGGTACTATTGTGACAAACATAATAGAAGCAATTTCAGAAACAATATATCTTACAAAATTAAATGTAATTAATTAATATACAGCATTTGTCAGGTGTTACTACATGTTTTAAATGTAGCCTATACCTGTACCGCCAAAAATGTTTGCAGATTAACACGTTAGTCTACATTCTTATAAACCCCTTTGCTTTTCTCTCATTTCTGAATATTAAAAAATGATTTTTTTTGGAGACTATGCAATCATAATATTGTAGCGAACCTCAGTTACCGCAGGCAGGCACACCACACAGGACGAGGCAATCCACACAGGCACAGGGGCGGGCGCGTACCCGAGACTTCTCGCACTAAAGCATAGTCTCGCTATAGCCTATGCGCTCCTTGCAAAGCGGCCGGCTCTTTTGTACAGCGGTATGCTATTTTTTTTTTTGTTTTGTTTTGTTTTTGTTTGTTTGTTTTTTTGGCGAACGTGGATTGCCTGGCTCTGTGTGATGCGTTAACTGAGATAATAACAACAACAATAATAATAATAATAATATACATATAGTTAAAAATTGGAAGAGCCAAGGGTTGATAATTAGAAAAGCAATGCATAAAGTATGGCAAGTATTATAATATTTACAAATTCTCTGTAGACTTAACGGAAAAAAATAAAACAATGAGAATCATCAACAAACACCCAATTTAAGAAAAGCTTCATATTCATTCAGATCATCCGACTGACATGCTTTCTGTTGCTTCTTCATTGCAGCAGCAGTTCCAAATCTCTTTTTCTTTTTTTTAATTACACGAACCCAACACCTGTGACCTGGGTTAAAGTGCGTTAGACTTTAAACAACTTTAGACAACTCGGTATACAGGTATTTTCTTAATAAATGCCACTGTACGCTTGGTAATACATACTGCCAAATAGTTACAGTCTGCTCAGAAATAGAAAAGCCATCTTAAATAATTTTACCACAAAAATATAGCCTACACCTCGGGGTATGTGGCGCGATTTCTAATTAATTTGGAATTTGAAATCATTCCCATATTCCAATGGACTTCAGTGAACTTCATAATAACCGCACATAAAAATTATGTATAGTAAAAATACATGACATTCCATTCTTGCAATAGTGTCTGCGTTTCTCCTTACAGGTAATACTAACATTTCATGACATTTCTTTCAAATCTCTTTGCTCATAATCAATCAAAACCTCGAGGAGCTGTTTATATATATATATTATTATATATCTATATATATATATTATATATTACTATATATATATATATATATATATATATATATAAATATATATATAGGCTCACAATACCTTTTATAAAAAACATTTTTTGTGCAACCACACATACATGGTTTTGTTCATTTGTATTACTTTCTGATAACATCAGCGGGTATTTACTCACTATAAATCTGGGTTTAACGAGACAACTACAGTTGTTCTGACTAGTAGGAAAGCTTTTTGACACACATATAAAAACACACAATTGTAGGTTAAACATGTTGTCCTCATTCTGTCACAATCGGTTTTTTTATACATCAAAATGAATAATAAAACTTTATTTTATTTACAAAACAGACTGATAAAAAAAAAAATACAAATGTAAATAAATAATAAGATTTAGCTGCTTGGGATTTATGACATTCCATAATAGGACCAAGGGCAACCCGATCATCATAATAAATCGTGTATCATAGATGACCTGTATTTAAAACAAAACTAAAAAAGTATTTTTTTTTTTTCCCGGCGTAAAAGGTGGCAACTGGAAAGTAAATTAGTAAGCTACCCAAGCCTTTTGGCAGAGTAATTGTTTTCCTTTGAGCAAACAAATCATGTATATTTTGGAAAGCCTGATCGCCGAGGCTCTTGGGAAATATGATTAGAGTATTATCTGCACATATAGATTTTAAGTTAGAATATAGAATTAAAAGAACATACTCCAGAATTAAAATAGTCGGCTGATGAGGGCAGAGGAGTCCTGTGTCTCGTACACAGCATGGGGTTCACCCCCCCCCCCCCCCCCACCCCCCCCCCCCCCCCCCACCCCCCCCCCCCCCCCCCCCCCCCCCTTCCCCCCCCCTTTCCCTCCCTCCCCCCCCCCCCCCCCCCCCCCCCCCCCCCCCCCCCCCCCCCCACCCTTAAATTCCCCCCCCCCCCCCCCCCCCCCCCCCCCCCCCCCCACCCCCCCCCCCCCCCCCCCACCCACACCCCCCCCCCCCCCACCCCCCCCCCCCCCCCCCCCCCCCCCCCCCCCCCCCCCCCCCCACCCACCTCCTCCCCCCATTAAACATGCAACGTTTTTGGAACTGATCGAATAAAGTGCCAAGGAAATTAATTTAAAATGTCACTGCTTTCCAGGTGATGCCTCATTTATTAGTGTAGGCAACTTCGAGTCTCAAGGGAGGGAGCTTGGCAGATCTTAAAAGAGAGGGTGCTCAAACAGAAGGTATTATCTATTTGATTGCAATCAATCCGTGCCTATACTAGTCCCAGAAAATGCATAATTCACTATACCTTTCGCGATGCTTGTCCTGATGAACATTAGCAGCTGCTCTTTAAAGTTATGGTACCACACTTAAGGTTATTTAAAAAAGATGAGATGTCATATTCCACAACTGAGGGTTTCTACAAGTATGGGTTCCATTTTTTTATGGTTCGTGAGTATATATTTAATAAAAAAAAGTAGCAGTTGAGTTATTAGTTAGCGTTCTGTTTGATTGAGACTAGACTAGTAGCTATCTACTGGCCCAGTCCTAATGATTTTTCTTGATAACATCTCCCATTCAATCGACTGATTTTAGTCAGATCGGGTGCACTTGTAATAAAGGTTTCCAAATCTCAATTATTATTTTTTTTTTCATTGTATCAGAAATATATAACACATCATATAGATCCATTTGTTGTGCTGTACTATACTGTAGGCTATATTACAATTAGTAGTAGTAGTATTAGTAGATTATTGTATAACGCGTTTAAAAAATGAATTATAAACCTATTATTGGTCAGCGATTTTAATTATACAATTGCATTCATTCATTTTCTCAGCCATGTTGAGTTTGTTCTATGCATGGAGTTTTGTAGTTTTAGTAAACGAGTAATATTCTCAATGAAGGATATGTAAACATCATAGGGTTTCAATTGAGCTATAGCGTACATTTGCTCACTTTCAAAATAGACATCTAGAATAATAACGAAAATAGTTATTATAATTGGTTGTCGATGACTAAATTTAAAGGAATGTGGAACATTTTGGAATTGAGATACGACTTCAATGCCAAAAAAGGAAGGTCGTTCACTTCGTGTATACCGAGGAAACATTTTGGTTAGAAGACAAAAACAGTAATACCAGGTGTGCAACATTGCTTTCTGTGTAATTGCTAAGACAGAGTTTGTATTTGTCAAACATCTGAATAATTAAATAATATAACAAAGCCAACTTGATAACCGATTCATGGGCACTTTCTAGAGGCAGTATACTTACGGTTTAATTTGAACAGTATAATCATACAAAACCAGATATGTTATTTATTTTGCAATCACGATTTGACCTTGGTTTCAACATGGAAGTACTCAAGTGTAAAAACATACTGATATCGTTTTATTAATGTGTTAATACCATTGGAGCTAGACCAATCTGCGAGTTTACAAATTTATGAGCCCCATTAATTCCTCCTAATCCTGGGATTCTTCAATTCAGTCACTTCAACAGGATGATTTTCTCAAGGCCTGTTGATGCTCCCCACCCTAGACCAGAACCCAACTAACAAAAACAAAACCCGCTTATATATATATATATATATATATATATATATATATATATATATATATATATATATATATAGTTAACCCCCCCCCCTCCTCCCACCACCTTATTAGGCAAAACGTTATGCAACACTTTAAAAAACAATGCAACATTTGTATTTCATATTGGATATTATGAGGATCATAATGTAAGTGATATTTTAACCGCTCAATTAGAACGCGAATGAGTTTCCCACCCTTCTGAATCAGAAATGTTCGTATTAAACTAGCGATTAAAAAGTGATGAGTCAGGTCATATCAACTATTGTAAAGAAATACATAGCAGAGCCCATTTCTCATTTTAAAAAATGGCATATTAGTTTGCTATTCTAAACTCTTCCAAGATTAAAAACAATAGGGCTATTTTATTAACCTAATTATTCGCACACGGAATCTATACTGGGCTACACGAAACGTGGAATGGTTCGACCAGGACTTTGATTCACTTGCGTTAGTCCATGAAACACTGACCCTGCTGCTCCCAAACAAACAAACAAAAATAGCTAGAAAAGCAAAAAGGCTCAGATAAGAAAAAAGCTAGAAATGTACCCCGATTGCCAGCTTGTCATTATTTTAATATGTATATAATATGTATATTCACCTTGTATAAAAGAACGACCAATCAGGACCATAGTATTTGATCATGGGTGACAGACAACTCTGACATCAATTTAATTATTATTATTATTATTATTATTATTATTATTATTATTATTATTATTATTATTATTTTAAAACATTTCCAATGTGTAATCTAAGGGGAAAAATGTCTACAAAATACAAAATAAATAATTAAAAAACGAATACAAAATGACGGATGTTAAGTGTGTAATATGTTATCTATTATGGTTTCGATTATTACAAGCGCAGAAATAGCTTACATGCTTATTATTATTAGATGCAGTGCATCACTTAATTATAGAAACGAAACTAACATTTTATTTAAACCTATATTCGATTGTATTTACGCCGCTTCAAGCATCTTTTTGTATAGTCAGATATTTGTAAATCCTGTATTCAGATAATATCCAACAATTTAGGTATGAACTCATCAAAATGTCTTGGGTTAAGGTTATTATTTAAATGCAAATATTCCAAGAAAAAAAGTCGGTTCCCTGTGCTGTATTTATGCTTGCATGCATATGAATGAATTGAAACAAGCAACAATTATTGTATAAGGTATTGATTATCTTTGATAATATCATTTCGTTGTTGATATTCTCTCTAAAAAGCAGGAATACAGTCACAGAGGGGTCAGCGTTCATTTCCAAAACATCTACCTGAATGTGTTTGTTAAGCAGAGGCAAGTAACATCTAAATCACTTTCTTGAAATAGTGATTTTGTGTTGTTTTAGAGACCTTCTGAAAAATTCCTCTAGGTGGCGTTAATCTACTTCTCTGGAGGTTCGTGTGACGTTGACCATATATTTTTCACTGAAAGAACACCACAGATGTGTAACTTTAAACCATGTCCTCCCTATACGACCGGTTTGCAAACGCTAATTAAGGATTGGACGAGGGTAATAACATTTGAGTGTTGTAAATAGTACGGGATCATACAACATTTATGCCAGCTGCCATACGCTTTCTTATGCACACAGCAATGCTGTGAATAATCGTATTATCATAATTGCATGTACAAACGCACACAGGACCTAAAATAAAATTCATTTGCAAAAATGAGTGTAATTTATAACTTAGATCCTTGATACAATACCACGTTTTACGAAATCCATTGACAAACTGCCGTACACATCATAATGCCATGCGTTTTTGTTTTTTTTATGCATTAATACAATAAATACCTATAGTATAATAGTATACAGTAGTATGAAATAATAAGGACAACTGAAATGTTTAATTTATTTAGCTAGAAAACACTGGACAGCAATTTAATTTGGTTTGGTGAGTAATGCATGCACTCAGAAAACAGCATCAGCTTCCCTAAAGACTGTGACCAGGTCAGGCGAAGGAGACAGTTTGACCAGAAGTCTGGTCTTTAACCTCCCTGGTGCTAAATAGGTATAATTGGTTAATTTGTCTGTCATTTGTGCAAATTATTGGACTGAGGAGGTTACTCGTGAGAAATACTGCCCTTGTATAGGAGCCAGCTCACGAGATATCTTTCTGCTAATCAAAGCAGGTTAGTAAAGATCATATCATATATATATATAATCTATATTATATATAATATATAATATTATATATATATATATATATATTATATGTCATTAATATGTCCGGATACACAATTCAATGTTAGTTTAAGTTATAATAATAATATAATAATATTAATAATCCTATGTAATAAGTACAATAAATAAAATAATAATTATTATATAAATCGTCTAGCAGTTCCGCTGATTACAGAGACTATTAAAGATAAACATGAGGAATTCTACAGTGGTTGCTCTGCTGAAACTTTTTAATGAAATCCCTGACGTACAATTTGTTTTTATTTTAGAAATTATTTATTTGAGGTATTTTCATTGCCCTGCATGTGGGCTCAATTTTAATTACAGCCACCTCAAAGCAAGCCCATTGGTGACAATGGCAATGAGACAAAGATTGTGAGGTCCTTCTTGTGAACAACGCTCCTGTCAAGGCTCCTATTTAAAAATGCAAAGGCAGTACCTGCGTTGAAGCATAGGCAACAGTTCATTGGAGGAATTAAAACAGATTAAAACAAATTAAAACTGATCAGAATAGATCAGATCATATACTGGTATACATACTGGTTTAGGTTAGTGTAATATAGCATGTATACAACCCTCTTTAAATACCAGTGTCAGCCAAAATACTTTAACTGTACCAACACCAGTGACCTAATAAAATACAGTACTTCTAGTGTTACTTGAAAGCACCCCCCGTCCCCTTTCCCATAGACAACATGCTGGGTTGAGTAGTTAATTAAAGCCAAACCCCACCCCCTCAAAAAGAAATATCAGACACCAGGTCATTGTTTGACTGCAGTACAGTTTTGATCATCAACAGAACAACCCCATTAAAAAAAAAAAAAAAAAAAAAAAAAAAAACTGTTGTAAACAACTTTAAACATGAATTTTACTGATCATACCTGCATTTATGGAAGAATTTATTTTAGGCATTCTCATTGCCCTGCATGAGGGCTCAATTTTAATAACAGGCACCTCAAAACAACAGTATAACCTAAACAACCAGATGTAGTAAACACATTAATCTCTCCTCAACAGTACATTTTCCACTCATGATGTGCAGTGATGTTGGCCTGTTACAGAAGAGAAATATGTGGTTTTTTTGTGTTTTACAAAGAAGTTCACAATTGGGAGTTAACATGCCTAAACAATATTTCTCCTAATCTAAGATCCTGACATAAGTGCATCAAGTTATTTAACCTGCAATGTTAAGGCAGATGAAACAAAACAAAGCAAAACAAATGTTGCTATAATAGTCATAAAGGGCTGCAGTAGGATTTTCATTTTATATACTAAACTGTAACGTGCACCTATATTTAGTTGTGTATGAGAACCTTCATTTAAAAGGTCTATAGGCTAATATGAGCATTTGTAAAGGTAATGAAAACAGTAACCAGAGAGGGTCCCAGGAGACCTCCAAGGGTCTGCTACTCATCATGCATTTCAGCAGACTCCAGCTCAAGACCTCATCATGTCTGTCATTTGCAAATAAGCATGTCCATTGAAACCATCGACAGCCACAAGCACACTGAGACAGCCAACTTGTGCACTGCATAACAACATAAATAAACACTCAGGAGGTAATTGAATCTTATAGTTTTATGATATGATACAAATAAATATTATTTCCTGCTAATGCCGCCTTCTGTGTAGAATTAAAACTATGTGATGATATTATTAAATCAGATATGTGTATTACCTTGTTTATTTATTATGTATTTGTTTCTAGTATCTATTTATTAAAATAAATAAATACATAAACAAAGTTTTTGGTTCAATAGCCATTTGGGGCCAAAACTAGAAAGACACCAGGTAGGCCCAAGGGCCAAAGATGTTGTCATGCCATTCAAAGGTTTTCATGTACACGAAAAAAAAAAAAAAAAGAGAGAGCCATGACTGAAATATATGATATAACAACACTCCAGGAAACTAGTTGCATTGTTTCTGTAAAAGTTTCTTGAAATACTGTTCTGGAAATACGAATACTTGTCTATGCTGGATTTAAGACACTGCGTGGGTATTTCCGCCATATTATCAAAGTGAAAAGTTACAAAAGGTACATTACAAAGAGGAGGAAGAAAAAACAAACCAACTCACCAGACTAATCATACCACATCTCATTTTCACACACTATCCAGTTCTGTCTTGTACAGTCTAAAGCTTACCTGGTGTTAACAACATGTCCAGGAAGCACTTGTGAACGTGTATCTAGCTGTATAAAACAGTACAAACAAAAAAAAACCTACAAAATTCATAATCTTTTAAAAGCCCAAGAAAGTGGAAGTATGTTTTTCTCACAGTTCATCTACATATTTATAGCTTGCTTTCCAAAGGAATCTTTCCATTTCATCATGCAAACACCAATGGAAGCAGTGCCTCTGACCCCTGTGCTGCTAAATTCCCACTAACTAAATAAAAGTGGCCCAAGAGGGAGAGTTAGTTAAAAAGCATAAATCACGCTGGCTGAGAGAGACCACCTGGTATACTCACAGTGTGGAGCCATTAGGAGCCTGTCTTCGACTGTTGAGTCTGCACTTTAAAATCTTTTATAGGGAAAATGGAACAAGATAACATGAAGCTACGATTGGATAAAGTTTCATCCTTCAAATACATGGTGTTCTAGGGTCTACATGTAGACTCACTGTATCTGCTATAGCAGTAAACCAGAGTTAAGGATGTAAGAGCTGCAGAAAATATATTCTGTGTTCTTTTTAAATGGAAAGAAAACTGCTCTGGTATAGTGTCTCGTTAGCGAGTGGGGGCGCAGTGATGCAAGTTACATTTAGTATTTTATTTAATACCTTTTTAATTATATTGGGCTATATATTAAGCCTGGCAAATCTACAGCAAGCAAAAACAAGTATCTTACAACACACATAGTAGAAATGTAGCCTGGTAAGAAATATTAGGAAGATGTTAAGGTGATAAAGTATCACTTTACTGTGGTGGACTGGACATTAGTCTAGGTGGTATATTATAGAGCTATACTAAAAGAAAAAATACATAATATATTATCATCAAGATGAAAAGATTTATTAATGATTGATAATATTAAAATTGTTATTTTTGTCAATAGGGACGCATTTTCCACAGACAAATGCAATTACACATAACTCATAGTTCAAATTTTTAAACATACACATTATACATGTATTGTTTAGTAAAGTCATCAGTAGTTATATATATATATAATATATATAATTATATATATATATTATAATATATATAGGGGAAAACGATAGCGGCAGCAATGGCAGATAAAGTATATAAACTATATTTCAATTTGCTGACAAAAAAGTACAAAATGATCACTTAATCTCGAAAACTGTATTCATTCCCAGGTCCTATCTTCACGATTCATTCCAGGTTATCTTCACATTTTGTCTCCAGGCTTTGCCACATCCTCCTATGATAAAATGAACAGGGTGTTACAGGGTAGGATAGGGTCAAGATGGAGCTACAATCATGAATACAATCTTTCATCAGAACCAGCATGACTGAGTCCATCTGGGATATGTTAAAAAAAAGAAGAAAAAAAGGAAGAACTGTGCCTGAGGACCCCAATACAAAACCCAAGGGAATTGAAGACACCACACGGAAACTTTGTAAATAACTCAGAACACATTTCATTCTTCTTCGCGTTCGTGAATCAAGACATTCAAATGAAGCTCTCTGGGGGCCATGGTGTATAATTATGAACATTTCATTATGAGTTAGATTTTTTTTTTTTTTTTTTTTTTTAACAGAACCATCTTCAGCATTTATACTACATCAGAAATAGCTGTTTACATGAAGTTTATAGAGTATAATTAATGGCTAACACAATTTAAAACAATGTATGATGGAACACAACTATGGAAGACAATCATTTATCTCCAGCAATAACGTATTTACAGGTATTTGTTTCTATTTAACTTTACAGTTGGGGAGTAACAGAGGAACAATGGTTTTCATTGTCTGGATCAAGCTCACAGAGTCAGTAACTTCCCTGGGAATCAAACCCCAAATCACCTGGCTTTCCATCTTCTCTTTTAACCATTAGACAACACTGCCACCCTTGGCTGTGTAATTCACTGCAAATTTTAACACAGCGTATATATAGTGCCCTAGGAATGGGATTGTACGACACACACATTAAAATAGCCAAGCCAGGCAATAACATTGGTTAGCAGGGAACACCACACCAGTGGAAAAACTTCCGTAACTTTAAATTTGATATGGTTTCATAAATGGAGGCCAACAGAAACTACTTGGAGGGCTGACGTTACTTAAAAAGGGCTCTACTAAGCATACACAAACTTGTCATATACCCCCAGGCACAGCTGTAAATATACAATTAGAGCTACCAGGAAAATAAATAAGTAGATTACCATGACCTACATCTGCAGGATGTACATGGAAAAATTTAAGATATTCAGACAGAAGGACAGATGTCTCCACATACCCCCCAGAACAACACACAGTCCTTAGAGTCATCACAATTGAATAAGCCCTTCTCTAGACATGAATAAAAATGTAGGTTTCCCATATTGACAGTCTCCATATACGCCACCAATTTCAGTTTAATATACTTCAATAACTTAGCAATTAGTAATTTTCTTCCTCTGATGAGGGAATACATTACAAATGGAAGATCATATACTGCTCTTTGGTAAATGCCCATCTCTCAAAGTAGTTATGTTTGTGTCAGCAAGAAAGGGCTTAAACACATACAATTCAATGGGATTAATGTACATATAGTGGCTACTGCCTGGGATCCTGTGTGAGTCGTTGTTCTTCAGTGGGGATTTCACAGGAGCATTGCATTGGCTCTGGTGCTCCCTTGGATTATGGAGTCTAAATTAACAGGGACTGTTTCCTCACCTCGCTGCAGACGACCTTTCTGGTCAGGCACCTGGTGGGCTCAAGCAGACACCTGCAGGGCTGGTCTAGGTGAAGTCTGACCAATATGAAAAGAGTAACATTTTTTTCTAAAGTAAAGTTTAAAAAAGTAACCTATACCTTTATCCACCAGTAGTAACATGTACATGAATACTTGGCTCAGAAAGTGAACCCAATCTGCTGTTGTAGAGTGCAAAGGCTTAACTATGCAAGATTGCATTACATTGGTTGTGGGACACTGTAGCTTTAAGAGCTCTGTAAATGAAATGTTAACTCCAGTTAAATCACACTGTAAATATATTGTAATTACTAGTCTATTATTCAAGCAATAGGGACCGACAATTCATTCATTATGTCAACATAATTGCACACCTGTGGTCTTATAAAGCCTGAGGCTGTGAAAATATGTCAGTCTCACAAACTGCTTCCAGTTGTTTATTCCTGTTTTTATAAGCAAAATGGGACCCAGCACAGAGTTGCTCATTGCTTTGGACAGTGTACAGAACTCCTAAAAACCCAAATTACGAAATATCTTAAAGAGCAGCTTGTTACGGGTAAGAATTTATATTCTTGTTTCAATTCACTTTGCTGTTTCAGCTACCTCATTCTTGTGACTTTTTAAAACTCTGAAATTTCAGGCACCCCTGTGGCTGAAATCTAGTTCTAAAACATGTCTCCTCTCCAAGTACATTTGGTACCCACAGTTGATGGAAGAAATTCCACGTTTGTTCTATGTGGTATTTCTTACTGATGTATTTCTTGCATCCACCAGGGAGAGTGTTTCTTTGCACATTGCATCGTCCCTTGCACACTGCTCCTAATTGTCAACAGTGAAGTGTTGATTTTGTGTGTGTTAATGAGGGTGAATAATGGTACAGATGAGCAGTAGCTTTTATTGCTATTGTAAAATAAATCCCTTCTCAAGCCAATCAAAGCACCCCAATTTAGAAATATTATGCAACATAAATGTTGTAAATCTGCAGCCTTTTACACACGAGAATTATCCTGCAGTAATGTATACAAAAGTAAATCAATTGGAGGGCCTTCAGGTTACAAACATTCTTTAGGATGGTAAAATATTTTTTATTGTGAAAAGTTAAAAAGTTGCACAGAATCCCACCTTTTAGAAATACACCATGTGTAAGCTGGCTCACAAATGTACATATATGTTTTAAGGACCATCTTATCACACTAAATACAGTATAAAAACAACTTAATGGAGCGCACTGTACAACGTATTCAGATCTTAATAATGTGTATTTTCTGATTTTTCTCACAGAGATAACTCAGTGCTGCTTTCATTCTTAAAACTATAGTAGTTTATGAGAACGTAAGTGAACAGTCACAACATTCTCAGACATTATGGAGGCTTGCTTAATTAATAACAAAAAAAACAAGACCTTAACTACTGTAAAGAATTTATTTTATTTTAAACACACAGGACATTAGTCAAAAGTCTTTCTCATTTGTTTCGGAGCCAGCTTTTGTCTGATAGCAATTTTTCACATCAAAGCATGTCTTTGTAGATAATAGAATCGGAAAAAAAAACCAACAAAAAAAACAATGGTCTAATGAGTAAATTATTCTGCGGTTTGGGGGTTTCTAAACGTTTTTTTTTGGGGGGGGGGGGGGGGGGGGTTGGTACCCATGGCATATTGGTTGGTGGAGATGGCATATACAGATCAGTTGAGAAGAAATACTTGCACGCAACAGCCTTTCAGATAATGGGGTTGGCGGTAGAAGGATGATGGGGAGGGAGGGATAGAGCTCTGATTGCTGCTACTAAGATCCACAATTTAAATCTGCCTCTCCTCTTGGGAAGAGATTCCAGTCTTCTCAGTAAACATGAAAATTGGAGCTGCTGCCCGAGTTAAATCCCAGTCCTGGCTCCTCTCCAGTTTGTTCTTACAGCTCAAGAATGAGTGCTGCACCATGGGGTTGCAGGAACTCCTCAAAAATATTCCTCCATAATTGAGAAGAGACATTAATCATTTGATAGTCCAATTAAGTCTTCCTATACATCAAACACGACAATGTTAGCTTTATTGGAGGGAAATTCAATTGAAAAATACCATCTACTCTTTCTCCCTCCCCATTACTCATAATTACACCTTGTGCATGTTCTTTTAATGTTACAGGTAATATGGGTTTAATGTAATTCCTTGAACACTTTTTTTTTTTACAACATATCCACAGGATACACTAACTGATTGGCCACATGTATTTGGTTCCCTAAGAGAAAAAGATGGGGGGGACAGTTTACTTTAGCGGCATATTAAGACCATTAAAAGAGTTCGAACACAGACCCATCCTTTTATTGTGCCAAGATCCTTTTGTTTCTTCGCTTATTGTGTCAATTAAGGCTATGGAACATGTTAGATACAACGCAATAGATAAACTGCTGCATCCTGGTGCATTTGCTGTAGATTGCAAAGCAGTTCAACCACTGGAGTGACTTTGAAATACAACACACAAAGTGATTAGATACCAGGAAGCAACAGTAACTTTTGATCTGTAGCTTTGTCTGCACATTCCAAAAACTATTCATTACTGGAGTTCCTCTCTGTGCAACTCATCTTACTCAAAAATGAAGCAACATGCTGTATTGTTTTGGTGCTAGTATAAAAAAAAAAAAAAAAAAAAAAAGCATGTTGAGGGGGAAACTACAAATAAATTAGAAGTCTATAACTAATAATAATCACCCCGCATAAACAGTAAGTTCAAATTGACAATTACACAGGCATGCCCCAACCATTACCTTGTACTGCATAAAACAGGATTAGTGATACCCATACATCTTCAGTGCAGTGTTGTCACAAAATAAATGGGGTTACCAATAGCTACAGAACGCAGCTCACTGAAACAAAGAAAAAGTCACCTTGAAAGTTTTGTATTTTGTAAACTGCTGAGTTTGTAGACCTGTACCAGTCGTTACCATGGTGTTCCGACAAAAATAAAGGCTGCCACAGCTGAATAAACTGGATTTAGAAGTACCGGCACCAGATTTTTGTATTAATTTTATTGCAGCTGTTTGTAAGCTGCAAAAAAGGGGCCTTTGGAGTTAATTAAATAATTTAAAATTTTTATTTATTTTTTGTATTTAACCTTGGCAACTATTTTTGTTGTTTCAATGGGAACCACAGCTTTAAAGTAATTATAACTTACAAAATAGTTCCATACATTTTCTCTACCATGAACATTCTAGAAGATTAAAAACGTGCAGTTTTTAAAGAAACATATTTTAGCAAACACACATTTCCATAAAAAAAAAAAAAGATATCTGATTCGAAGCCATGCTTTTAGACTTTATTGCACTTCCTGGGTCTTTCAACTGTCGGGTGAAATTGTCCCACCCCTTTACTGGCTTCCTGTCAATAACCAATCCAGTGACTTACGTGATTTCAGCCAGCAACATGTTTTGACCCAGAAGACACTGCTGGGGTTAAATTAAAGTAAAACAGAAACAAACTTCCTGGAGGCAAGTTAATTGAGGGTGGGGGGATTGTTAACCTAGTGTAGTACCAGATGTCTGTTTTAAAATGAAAATACACATTTGCTACAGCATTAGTTCCTTTAAAAACTGCACATTTGAAACCTATGTGTAACGGAAGTGCAAAATGGAGAAGATTTATGGAATTATTTTGGAGTCAATTCTTTGGAGTCAATTTTTCAATTCCATGTCCAATTCCTTTTAAAAATCAATTCTCAATTCTAATTCCAATTCCCATGCCCTTTCAGTCCATTCCAATTCCTTCAAAGGAATTCCTTTGAATGACTTGGAAATGTAATTAAAAAAAAAAAACCCTGAACTCATGTATTTCAAGGCCTGTTTTCATAAATTAAATAAAGTTCGACTGTTGGCTCAATTAGAATCCAATAGTTAAGCTATTTTACACTTTATTTAATCAAAATAACCAATTTAAAGGAGTTAAAGGTTTTTTAAATATGGGTCTATTTATCTTTCATATTCAATATACCTTAATTGTATGGCTTATAATTCATGGAGCATTACAGTGACTGTTGTTCTTCAAAAAATGACCTTGAACTGGTATAGATAATAATTTAAACTAATGATTTTGATGGTTCACTGTTTGCAAAAAGTATATGATACAGATAAGACTGCATAAGAAATGAGGAACAAGTGTCAATTGCTTAGAAGATGCATGTTTGAACTTTACAACAAAAAAAAGATTATTCTGAATATTTAGAACATGGCTTTGATTAAAATTACCATATAATTGTTGCACAGCACACAGTACCACCAGGTTGCAAAAAACCCTAAACAAAACAACTGATCAAATTGTTCTGAAAGATCCTTCATTTGTTACTTACAAAAACACACACACACACCACAGTCTTCCCAGTGTGCCAACTAAAATACAAACATCTTGATTTAATTTAAGCAACCTAATAACTTAATTTGTTAGAATCTTATTTTGCCTTTACGTAGGAGTTCCTGTGCCTATACTGGTATACTGGGAAATAAGAGGTTAGCATCTGTAGCTTTTTAAATAAGAAATGAACATGGTCCAAATTTCAGTTTGTCCCTTTGTTTCCTCCTGATTGAAGTCCTGCAGCTATTGTTGTTGCTAATGGACACTTACATTTCCCAGCCAGGCACCCCAGTATTTGCACCTCATACAAGTGGACAGTATCCTCACAGCAGCAACTCAGACATATCAAAAGACAAGACGCCGACGTCTCACAGCAAAGTTTAGCCAAAGTCTTAAATATTACTTAGCACATAGAAATGTTTATTTTCCAAACTACTGCCAAATACATTCTAAAGTGCAACCAAGATAGGAACAGTTTTAGGGGCAGTTTCTGCTTTGTCATATACACACACAACTCCCCATGTCATTAAATACTGCAATAACAAACTCCTAGCAGAGGAGGACATATGTTTAGCCATAACAAATAGGCATGACAAGTATGTCAGTGACATTCATCCTCTGCCATGGTTATAAATAAAAACAAAATAGAGCCATCAGTAACATGAAACAGTATGTCACCATGACGTGCATGCACCTAGTAAAACATTTTTAACTGCCCCTCTCCCTTATGATGTTAGCAGGAATTCAGAGTGGTTCCAAAATTCCAATTATTGCATTCTTTCCTTTTCAGACATTCTGTGTTACCAGAGAACGGGATCTGCTCTTCTACTTGCCTGCCATAGACATTAATACAATAGGTTAGATCACACATGTCCCTCTATATTGGTAAGTGCCAGCACCATAAAGTGCACAGCTATGCCAGCAGTACAAAAAGTAGCTGATCACTTCATGGCAAGTTAGTCATGCAAGGCTGCAGTGCACTTTTTATTTTAAATGGTACAGCAGTACAAACCAACACAGCGTTCACTTTGCTTAACCTTTAGAACATTGTCCCCTATAAAAAAAAACACAACCTGTGGAAGATGCCTTTGGGTGACAAATCCTTATCAGAATGCATCTTCAGCCCATCTCTACAATGAGCTGCTTGCAATTTGATATTGTAATAATGCAAGTCTGTTCTCAGTAGCTTGTGAACCCAGGCCAATTATGTTATCTCTGGGCTCCAGCAAGACTCTGAAGGGATCCCCTGGAGGACCTACTGGAGGAAGTTGTAGATGATAAAAATGGACCATTAGAAGGCCTGTTAAAGCTCCTGTGGGTTCATTAAACTTCTTAATCTTTCATATCAAGGCACTCACAATATAAAGCTTGCATAATTAGGGAAGGATTTAGCAAAGAAAAAAAGGAGAGACCCACTTACTTACTCTGCCAGCAACTAGAGTCTATTTTTGACTTCTCTTTCTTTTTTGGATACTTGCGCTTGATAAGAAATGAAAACTACAAAGAGTTTGTTCAATATATTATCTTTAGTTTACGTGTTTCATTTGGCATTTCTCAGACTGCTAAATAATGTTTATTGCTAACCTTCGGAAGTGAACACCTGTGAAAGTTTTGCAGAGGTTTAGCTAGGGAAAAAAAACGATAAAGTTAAATTGAATGATAAACTGAATACACCAATCAGCATGAAAACTGGCTAAGCTGGGGATTTTGTCAGACAATGTATTAATACAGTAAGCACATTAATTGAAGGAGTTAGGTCTTGAAGGATCCAAGTGTTTCTGCCTAAACAACACGATGAGCTAGCCCATTCCATACACTCACGTTCTGCGTGAGGAAGTGTCTCCGTCTGTCTGTCCTTGGTCTATCTCCACTTAATTACCAACTGTGTCCCCTTGTCCTGGTTTCTGTACTGCACTTAAAATAATGGTTTGGCTTAACTATGTCAACTCCTTTTAAGATTTTAAAGATCTCAATTAGGTCCCCCCTGATTCTTCTTTGTTCCAGGCTAAATACATTCAGTTTTTATAACCTTTCTTTATAGCTCAGTCCTTTAAGTCCTAGCATTAGTCTGGTTGCTCTTTGTTGGACTCTCTCCAGGGCCACAAAGTTCCTTTGGTGCTGTGGTGACCAGAATTGGACACAGTATCATCAGTGCATTATACAACCTCATCTTAATCTCCTTGAATTTTTACTCTACACTTCTGGCTATATAGCTAAGCATGCTGTTTGCCTTTTTTATTGCTTCCCTGCACTGTGTGGTTGCTGACAGCGATTAATCTATTATAACACCAAGGTCTTTCTCGTGGTGTGCAAGTTCTAGTTCTATCTCCCCTCGTTTGTTATGACATTGTTGTGACCAGCATGTAACACGTTTCTGCCCAGTTCTGTATGCAATCTCAATCTTTGTAGATTTCCTGGGTGGCTGCAAGCATGTCTGCTACTCCCCCAAGATCTGGGTTGTCTGCAAATTTGATAGGTTTGCTAATTATCCTCTGATTTAAGTCGTTGATATAGATAAGAGCCTTGAGTGGTCCAAGAACAGAGCCCTGCAGCACCCCACTGAGTACACTGTCAAAGTTAGAGGTTTCCCTTCTTACAAGTACTCTCTGCTCCCTGTGTTTTAAACAGTTTTGTATCCACTTGCATGTACTACCTTTTATTCCCATGGATTGCAGTTTGAGGATCAGCCTTTCATGTGCTACTTTGTCCAAGGCTTTTTGAAAGCCCAAATATATGATGTAGGCAATTTTTGTGTCCATCTGTTGCAGTGACTTCTTCAGAGAAATTTGTCAAATAAGCCATTGCTGTATAGATACTCCTTTAGTTTCCCTCCATAATTTATTCCATGATTTTAGATGTTGTGGAGAGAAAAGTGGTGAGTCTACAGTTTCTGGTTCTTATCTCCCGTTTTAAATAGAGGTGTTACATTTGCAATGCACCAGTCATAAAATCATAGTGTAAACTTTAAACCTCACAGATCAGATGCAAATGTTTAACAGCTACTGACAGGCTGAGAGATCTTAAGCATGTCATTTGACCTCCAAGTCTCTCCCAGCTGTAAAATGGAGTAGATGCAGGACTGCAGCGGACTATCTTCAATAAACTATTTCCAACATAAAAAGTTGTAGAGGGAGGTGAACAAAAACAAAGAATCCCTGTGGGCCCAATCAAAGGAGAATGACATACAAATTGAATGGTTTGTAAGTCTTGAAGGAAAATGGATATATGAAAAAGAATTTCTACCTGTATTACAGTTATGTACCAGCTATAAAGACATAACTGTATATTTGCTCCAGTGCATGCATGCATATATATATATATATATATATATATATAATTTGTGAAACAACTGCACCTCACCAAGGTTCGGGGCCCCTTTAGAACAGGACTTAGGACACAGAAATGGAAGTTTAAAGCGATTGCGTGCTATTATTAATAAACACAAAAACAAAAATAAACAAAACACAAAATAAACACCTAGTTCTTACTAGAGCACTAACTAAATATGAACAGGAACCTAAACTATAAAACAGGACAGCTAAGCTGTTTACCTGTGAACAAAATATAACACACAAAAAAGCCTTTTACACAGAATCTTTTTTTTTTTTTTTTTCTTCTTCTTACAATTGAAAGCACCATCAACCGGGCTCTCCACAGAGCAGCAGCCCTGAGCACACTGGCTGCTTTCTTTAAATACCCTGCACCTGGCTCTAATTTACAATGACAGCCAGGTGCAGGGGATAATTAACAATAAAACAATTAACACTAATCTAATTCAATTAACAAACAAACACACAAATGTGCATTCGCACATGTTTTTGGCAGGGAGGATATTAACCTCCCCACCCCCTCCCCGTCATGTTACTATATATATAAAAGCTCAGGTGCAACCACTTGCCTTCAGAATTCACATAATAAGTTCAATTGAGTCCATCTGTGTGCAATAGAAGTGGTTAGCATGATTTCAGATAAAATACACCTGTCTCTGGAAGGTGCATTCAAAGCAAAGATTCTACCATGAAGACCAAGGAGCTTTCTAAGCAACTCCGGGATAAAGTTATGGAAAGGCACAGATCAGGGGAGAGGCATAAAAAGATTTCAATCAAAGCACGAACTTGAATATGATTCAGAATCTGTGGCAAGACTTGAAGATTGCCGTCCACCAACGATCCCCATCCAACTTGACAGAGCTTGAACAATTTTGCCAAGAAGAATGGGCGAATGTTGCATGATCCAGATGTGTAAACCTGGTAGAGACTTACCCCAAGACTCACAGCTGTAATTGCTGCCAAAGGTGGTTCTACCAAGTATTGACTTATCTAACCAAGACATTTCAGTTTTTTTTTTTAATTTTATTTTTCATTAACTGTTGTTTCACAATAAAAATTCTCTTGGCTCTTCAAAGTGTTGAGGAGGCTGTGTAAATCAAAGGGGGGGGGGGGGGGGGGGGAAAAAAAAAATTTAAATGCATCAAGAATTCAGGTTGTAACACAACAAACTGTGAAAATGTCCAAGGGGGGTGAGTACTTACTATAGGCACTGTGTGTGTGTGTGTGTATATATATATATATATAACTCACAATATTACATTTTTCTTTTCCCTTTTCTTTTTTTGCACTGAGACAAATATATGAATCTGAACCACTTAATGTGCTGCTGCATTTACATGAAGCCGTCAGCGCCTCCTCTCCTCTGTCCTCAACCAGCACCGCCCTCCTTAACTGATTAGCATCCTCGTGTGAGAGAACTTTCAATTATGGGATTCTGACACTCCCTGAAAAACACACGGCAAGTTGACAAATTGCTTGGGTGTTTTTGCCTTGCCTTATCAGCCCACGTATGCGCCAGGAGATCAATTCACTCCTAAAAAAAATGCCAGCGACGGCCTTATCTCCATGGAGCGCTCGGTTATCTTGTTTTTCTATCTGATTTGAGTGCTCACACCATGAGGATCGGGACATTTTCAACTCTGGGGGGCTGGAACCTCTGTGACCCACGCCAGAGGCAGATAAGCAAGCACTGCAGCAATAAAGTATCTTACCGCTTCTAACAGGCCCACTCTGGAAATGAGAAATGAGAAAGCTGCTGTCAAATGGACAGATCCACTGCATCTACATCTTGGGCGTGCAATGCAAATAAAATAAAAAAATATTATTTTTATATAATGCGAGTGTCCTTTGCCAACACATAAGGGCCCTACAAAAGCTACAAATGCGAGCATTTCCATATTAGGACATACCAATGGTATCGCCATGGTTTTAATACATTGGGACCACAGTGCAATGTTTATTCCAAAAGGACAATTGTCTAAATGATGGGAATTTTGTGTGTATTTAAAATTCAAGTCTGTACAACATTCTTATGTTTTCAAGCTCAAATCCAGTGTAGGCCCCATTGCTCATTTTCACCTTATCTTTCCTAATTTACATACATTTATTTATGTGAGCGCCATCTTGAAACAACTTCAGGCTGGAGTACAGTGTTAAGCATAAGGAGAGGTGATAAATATTAAAAGACAATATTGTTTTAAGATGGCGCATAATAAATATTTTTGGCTGTTACTTGTAGGGAAAAACATATTTTTTCTTTAGCCACCCTTTACAAATCCATTGTGATACCACTGCTGATGAAAACCTTGTTAGTATTCTGAGAATTCTCATAATATCACAATGGTATTGTGTTTATTTTAAAAATATTCTTTATGTAATTGTTCTCAATCACATGTTCTTTACATAGCACAGGGGGACCTAACTGGTTAAAATATTATAAGTGGACACTTGTAATTTACAGATACAAGCACTGAATTAACTGCCATTCACAAATTTATGACAGACCTGTACATTATAAATCTCTTTGTCTCATCATTATTATTATTAGTTATGCAACACCTCCCAACTTACTCCAAAGAGCTGAACAGATAAACCCTCAGAATATATAACAAAGCCTTGAGTTATGGGATACTCCAAACTCCCCCAGCAACGCAAAGCCCTTCACAAATAGTGCTATAAGCTGGTTCTACCAGTTTCCAAAATTCAGGATGGAAACTTTATTAGCAGTTTGAAGTGTGTGCCTTTTCTCCGATAACAAATCAACCATCCTGCAAATCAAGCACACACCATCGGCTGCACATAAATAGCTGCTCCAAAAAAAGAAAAAAAAAGAAAAAAAATAAAGATCCAAATTGTTTTCTTCAAGCTAAAATAAACTTTTGATTTGTTTAAGTGTACATCTAAAGCAATCCTTTTTTTTTTTAGCACCACATGTTATATTTGTACTTCAGTCTTTCACATACCAGTTAATTTGTCAATCATCGCAAAGTATTTCTGTTGTCAAATAAAGCAGACTTTTAGTTAAGCATAAATCGGGCTTTTAAAGCCGAGAGCAAACAGCTGCTCCTGTGAACACTACTGTCATTACTCACATTCTGCAGTTCAGCGAGAGCCTTCTCATGGAATGCCCTTCAGCTGGACTTTGGCTTCAGGAAAGAGAGGGGAGAAAGAGAAAGAGAAAGAGAGGGGAGCAAGCAGTTCATCATAGGGGGGCAGGCTTTCTTTTGAGAATGCAGACCATGATAGTACATAGTTGGCTTCACGTCAAATATGCATTGCAATTCAGAACCAGCATTTACATTTGCCTTGGAGTTTGTACCACATTTTAGCTTGAAAGAAAAGAAAAAAGATTTTTAGTTCACAAAGCTAGTAAATGAAACAACTATTGGAACTTGTAGGGACCATTATAACATTTTGGAGTTCAATTCATATTTTACATTCATAATCAAGTCTGTGGTAAAAACTAATGAATGTTGTATATTTAAAAGTCAAGTAAACTCATGACAAAGATTCTTCAAGCTGTACCTCTTATTTCATGTTTTGAAACGTCAGCAGCTTTCTTTTTCGTTACGTTTAACAAAGCAGAGAAAACTCCAGCACAAAAGCTGTGTATATCTGGCCCCAAGTCTTTGAAGTAATTTTTTCGGATGTAAATCAACTAGAAAACTTTTGCCTATTATCAACAAGTATTAACACAGTATTAGGGGAAATCCTTATCTGAACTTTAAATAAGCAAAAAGTGCCTACAACATAAACATAGTAAGATTCACTCTTTACAATTGACACAGACAGGAAAGTTATCATTGGCACAATAACCGTCTCAAGTACAGCAAGTTAGTGTGGGGTTAAGCAGCATGATACATTTTCAAGTGCGTTATTGTTCTCATAAAATGGCCTATTACATTTTTTAATGATATATTCAACAAGATCTGGAGCTGTGCAGTGATACAATTTAATGCGTTGGAATCCTTTATGGCCAATCAGACTATCCATAAGGATCAATTTTATAAGTCAAGGGAGGTGGTCACAGGTGGTCGATTTATCCAGCAGTGTTTACAGATAAACCTTACATCACTAAGGGGGCTGGCTCATAACTTTAAGCTTTAGGTTGATGTTCCGTGGTTGCTGTAATCTTTTGAATGGCACAGTGGGTAACGTCTTGGACGTCCACTGTCTAGAACAGAGCTCTCCCAAGAGGGAATATATATTTATTGTAGGAGTCAAGATGCTTATTTCCTTTTTAATTTCATTTCTCTTTTGAACAACATAAGAGTTTGAGATTATTTTTGTAGTTTTACGAGTGTTTCACTGAATAACATCAGGGTTGAAGAAAATTAAATACATATATTTTAGTGAGTTTAGAAAAAGGAAAACAGGTAGTTCTATTACCAATTTTTAAGATTAGGTTATTTAAAACAGAAGATATTTCAGGATTATCCTGTATGTGTGTCACTGAAACAGACACGTCGTGATCAATAGAATCACAGTGGGTGCACTCTGGGTGCCTGCAGATGACCACTCGTCACTCATCATTTCTCACCAGCAGAATCAACCCCCTGCAAGATTAAGTGAAGAGTAACCCATTCAGAGCACTCAAACCAAAATCTCAAAGATAGTGCACAGCTCTGTGCTCAGAAAGGGATAGTAATCAAGGAGGTAATGGGTAAGGCAGTGTGCACTGAGACCCTACAATTATTTTGCCCTCTTTTGAGCTGTATTTCTTAAGCATCTTCCAAATGATCAATCTTTAAAACAACACACCCATGAGGGGCAATTCACAGAACAGGATTCCACGCAGACAAAAGCAGCATTAGGATTCTTTGTCCGTAGTACCAGCACAGAGCACTGAGGAGACCGCCAGGCACACTGCATGTGCTCAAGCTGGTAAGCCTCTTTGAATTGTGCACACATTCTTCAGTTATTCTGTTTACAAGAGAAATATCCCCTCCAAGCCATTTTTCATGTTGTGCCAAACCAAAAGTGTGCAGTGTCAAACCCAATCAGGGAAAAAAAACTGTTTGCAGGAATAAGTCTGAAAAAAGAACTGAAGAAATCCTCTCCTGATTGTTGCCTCTCTGAGCCAAAGTAGTCAGTTCAAATGGAGTAAAGCAGGCAACAGTGGTCTGGTCGTTCACACAGATGTCAACCTGAAGACCAACCAGATGCATTCTAACTATTTTACTGGATTAACATTCGCACTTCCTTATGAGCTGAAACAACTTTTTATTTTGTAACGTTACAGTAAGCTAACGCTACTACAGCCACAAAATGGGGGACCAAGTTTTCCCCAATTGTCTCGTGTTCAACTAAGTCACTTTTACATTATATTTTTACTGTAGATACCACAATAGTACATTTGGAACTTTTTTGAACATATTGTATGTAAATTCACCTCTAAAAAGTGGGCAACTGTAATTTTTTTTTTTTTAAATAACAAGAAGAAACATTGCAAATCTAAAATGGAGATCTATTAAATGGATTTCCAATTTTACATATCAATCTATAATTATAACAACTGTTGTTTAAAAATAAATGAATCAACATTCTAATTTACTCTAGACGCTGTATCATCTCTCCTATCCATAGATGGAGTAGAGATAGAACACTCATTTGGAATTTTACAAGCAGTGACTGAAAGGGACCAATTGCTCATTTCAATAAGCTGATTCTTTCAAAGGTTGGCTCATAGTCTGAATGTACAGTACCATATAAGGCAGTTCCAGGGTTTATTTTCAACTGTAGCAGCTAGCATCACTGTGAAATATGAATGGGATTAGACTACCCTGACAATGCCTTCTGTGAGGTAGGGTGAAGTTAAAATCAAGAGGACAACTTTCTTTTTATTATAAAGCACACCTAATTAGCAAAAGGTAATTGTACAGTAACAAATAAAATAAATAAAGAAAGTCTAATTCAGCCAAAAAACTATACATACTTACCACTTTAGCTTTTGATATTACATATGCTGTCAAAAAAAATAAATCTTCTCATTTCAATTTTTAATGAACAAACCCAGCAAACTCTATATGCAAGACTATATAAATGATTTGCATTCCTAGTCTAGAATGTGTAATGTGGTCTCCCAGCAACAAACATTCTGTGTGTGTCACCTTGTTTACAGGATATTAATGTTTCCTTTACACATTACATTTTACTATGAAGTCGTGGAGGTGATGTTAGAAGGGGTCATAGTTTATCAGTGGCCATTCTGTTAGTGAAACTATTTGCCAACATTTTTCCACAGAAAACGAGCTTAAAGAGAACGTAACCCTTAGCTAGTGTCCGAGACAGTGTTCATAGTTCAGACCTCACCCTGTGTGTAGACAGTAAGCAATTTCTGATTCCTCTTCCATGGCAACAAACCATGAGGTTGATATTATATCTGGGATGACTTTTTAAAGAAAAAGGGCTTTAAACCAAAAAAGATTAAAAAAAACAACGAAAGGCTCTGCATGGTTTTCCATCACATACAGGGGTTACAGTTTTGTTCAATGGCTTTCAGCACCCCCACTTAAAAAATTGTTCCAGTGCCACTGCAAAGAATGGAAAAATACTTACTGCTATTTGTTTTATACTGAAGATATCATTTCTGTGACTGTCCTCAAAGTTTTTGAATTCTACAGCAGTTTTGTCCATATGAAACTGTATATTATAATTCAAAACAGATTTATAATGCATGAGGGTATGTGACGGGGTGCCCACCCCTTGTGTATGTTAATTTATTTATCTATGTATTTTCATTTGTGTTGTTGTTGTTAATTATATTATGTTTAAATGCGGGCGGACAGAAACCCTCTGTCATTCATGGGGTTTCTATGCAGGGCAATTTACACGTGAAATGGCGATGCATGTGCATGTTTTGGAGAATTACTCGTGGCCAAAGAGGGATAGGGTAAATCTCATTTACTTGTGTAAATGATGAAAAACACGGGAAAATCCACACCCAGTTTCACATGGAAACCCGCATTTCAAGTGTAAATGTGAATAAGCTTGTTAACCATTAAGTGACATCACTATAAATATTGCAAGGGAGCAGGTCAGTTGTTACTGTAGGTTCCAAGATGGCAGAAAGTAAGTGGCTGATGGGCAGTTTTACGGTTAGCAGTGGTGTAGTTCACCTTAATGATAATGCGGGCAGCTTTTTTTTTATTATTGTTTTTTGCTGTGTCTGACCTGTCATGTTGTATATCTCTTGTGGGTTTACAGTTCTGTATAAAACCACTTACCATGAACTGCACTATGCCCGTGTTACAGTATTAAAGCAGCTGTTTGAGAATATTGTTGCTGTATTAACTGAATTAATTCCCGTCCTTTTTTTTTTATCCCAGCTATGTCCAAAGACAACATGTATCCGCCCTCCACGTTAATAAATATAGTTGGTGAACTGGATGTCATGAGCCAGCTCTATCGCCCAAAACAGCACAACAAACATCCAACAAGTTGTTGATGCCCTCTCAGAACTGATCAAATAAAATTGCAAATTAACATATTGATTTTGTTTTATTTGTTTGCATCATTAACATTTAACACAACAGTAAATCCAACACAACTTAAAAGAAAGGAGAACATTTCTGACAGCAAGAACCTCCTCAGATCTCTGCTGTCCAATTGAAACACGGCTGAGGTAACCTTCACAGTTGCCAAGTCTGCTTATAATAAACAAGAATTGGGCTTTTTTTTTTTTGAGAGTCACAGGTTGGAATTTGCATAAATACCCATACTCTAACATGGGTTTCGCTTGCTTTGGGCTTGTTTTGAGCGTCGTTCTTTTTTTTCTTGCGAGACTTGGCTACACTGGTAACTTTCCCCATCTCACAGGCAGCCACTGATTCCTGAACACCCATTTTGTTGTTGACAAGAATTTGTGCAGGATACAGCAGGCAGTGGCAATTTTGGGAACGGACTAATGCTTCACTTCAGTCTGTTTCATCAGTATTCGCCACCTCCCTTTCATACAAAAATCAGCCAGCACAGAATAGCAAATGAATGACTCAAGCATTTCAAGCACGAAAAGAATCATGTCGATTTAATGCTTAGGACAGAGGAAAAGTTCCACAAATATTTTGAGTGAGCTGAACACTGGGCCAGTAAGCAGAATCTGCATAAACCCACATTGAGAAAAAGGCGACCGGTGAAAACATTGGATCAGTTTTATGCTAGTAGCTCAGAATCCTACCGCTTTGAATCTCTAGAGGAAAAATATAAAGTGGATTTTTTTTCCTTTCTCTGGATGCAGAAATCAGTGAAATTGAAAGGAGATCTTATCAGAAAAGTACAGGCATACTGAAAGTAGTGTCATACTCTGCTGCAAAAAAACTGACATTTGTGAATATATCAAAAGGAAAAGAAGCACTTAGAAGCAAAGTTCCTGAGATGCAGTACAGTGTGTTTGTACAACACATTGAGGCAATCTTACTTTCCTGGGATTCGAACAGTGGAATTCATTTCCCGATACTCCTGAAGGTGTGTAAGGAGCACAAAGTGGACTTCCTTTATCCTGATGCGTTTGATCTACTGGTGCTCTTAGCAACACTACCGATTACAGTTGCAACTGTTAAGAGACGTTTCAGTGCCAAAAAGTGCATTCTTATTAGACTTCGAAGAATCACGACCTAAGACCGTCTACAGCAACTGTTAATTTTGGCAATAGAGACTAATTAAACAAGCTCAATCGATTTAGAGGAAGCTGCAGATTTTTTCATCCATATGGCTCCATGGCGGGTGGATTTTCATTGAAATGGTGATTGTGATGCTATTAATTTCTATATGTATGGTATTTATGCTATCATGTTTTATGAGTATATATGTATAATATGGATGTTGATATACTGTAGCTTGGTAATATGAAATGGGAAACGACGCCACACTTCCACATAGCGTCATCTACAGTTCATAGTTTGTATTTGAAACAGAGTGAGTAATAGCTAATTCAATTTGTTTTGAATTGAATTGAATTTTCAAAAGGCGACAAATGCTATCACGGTAAATGTTTTTAATAATTAAACTCGTGCATACTCAAGTTCAGTAACAGCTATATTCGTAACTAAATAGCCCCAGTTTAACGCCTGCCATATGCGAATCTGTAGCTTATTTTAAAAACCAGTTCTCTGCGCATGTAAACCACATTTTCATAAATTTTTACTAATAATCTTCAAAAACAACAACAGTACTTTACGCATAGCTAATTTGCATATCAACCACAAACTTTCCCATGCACGTGTATGATGTCGGGTGAAAAGCCCGGTTTACTCGAGTAAAATAAACTGAGCGAATGGAAACCCAAAAAAACATTTTACACAAGACATTTTTCTCGAGCAAATGTCTCGAGCTAAAAAAAAAAAAAAAAAACATGCATGGAAACTATACCACTGTTAATTATTAATTGTTAAATGGTTAAGTCCCCATCCCAAGAAATCTTGTGGGAATGTGGTATATAAAATATCCACTCCAGGCTCATTAGAGAAAATAGAGTTTAGAGGAGTTGAGAGCGACACCAGTGAGAGATCTAAAAGGTACTCGTTTAGTAAGATTATTATTATTTGTGTTTATTTTGCTTTGGCCAATGTGCCTTTTTGTGTGTTTTATTTAAACTGTTTGTTTGTATTATTTAATAAAAAGCTGAGTGCCATTGCGCCTCAGTTTTGTCCCAGTTACACCTGTGTATTGTTTAATTTCCCTGGTCTGACGTCACCACTGAAGCCATAGGGTGTTAATGTGGAAAAAACAAATCTTGCATGGCTTCCAAGTGAGTTTTTGTCTTCTTTAAAAAAATTTATACTGTAAAGCTTTGGGGGAAAAGGCCCAATATGCTCATTTTAGTACCGAGTAGGAATCAGGTAAAGACAACATGAATGGAAAGTTGGTTAGAAGAAAGGATACTGTTTTAACAGCATGTGTGTCACATGTGTTGGTGCAAAGTGGGTTTCATCTTCTTCCAGCTGTACGTTATTCCGGGTTTTAACTATTCTGTCTTCATCACAAAACGTGAAGGGCTGACAACTGAAAAGCTAAACAGCTCTCCTTTCAGATAACTTTAGAAGAGCAGACAAACTTGATTGGGATTTAAATTAAAATAAGCTCAAAAACTGATGCAGCTGTTGTATCTCACAATTTTTTTTTTTTTTTTATCACGACACAGTCATGCACATTTTCCTATTGGTTAGTGAAGAGAATAATATAATAATTGCAAAACTGATTACATTTATTTTATTTCCTGCAGTAAATTATTAAATGATGATCATTTATCTTTGGGAATGGACATAAAAAGCAGTTTGCATTATTATTACTTTACTAGTTGTTAGATTGTATGTCAAATAACTTGTGCAACTCAATTATTATTTGGCTTCTGTTTGAAAAGAAAAATACATTAATACGTTAAAAAAATGTGTGTTCATAAATTGTGGATGTTTAAAGTTTTATTCATTGATTGGTTGGTTCCTGTAATTCCTTGCAGGGAGGCCATTTTGATGAACTTGTTATCTAATTTAGAGAATGCTGGGTCTTTCAGAAGACCCTTCCCAGCTCCCCAGTATAGAAACAAGCAGGGTGGGCTTCCCAGATATTCCTACATAGTGATACCAGCTTTGCAGCAGAATTATCACCCCAAGGATATTAGCCACTATTTATGTTTAAATTTAAACTTTTTTCATTGCGAAAACATATGCATCAATATTTGTGTATGTGTGATTAAAGGACTTTCACTCTAGCACATGTGAAAAGTTATGAATTTTGAATGATATTTAAATATGCACGTGAGAGCTATCTATGCTTTAAATTGTTTTGGTATCTGTGTGTGTGTGTGTGTGTGTGTGTGTGTGTGTGTGTGTGTGTGTGTTCTCTGAACAATTTAAAGTTTTTAGCCAATGCTAATAAGTTTATTCCCAGCCCTTGATATTTGGTATCAGTTCAGAAGTTTGACAACTTGAGTAAGCTGTGAAAAGCTTTCTGTTTATAGACACAACTCAAGATGTAAATAAATATTCAATGAATCTGCAGCAGACATAAAGTATTCTTAATGGTTACTAAAATGAACAGCTACTGTTTTTTTGTTTTTTTTTACTTTATAATTTGACATTAAATGAAGCCAGCAGTTATTGCTATTCCTGTCATGCATGTTATTAATACTGCAATAATATCTTCTAACCATTGAAAAACATTTAGGCATTTTCCGCCAAGATAATGTTACTCAAGTCTGGTGGGTAAATCGATCATTTGGGATGCAAATATAATAAAATATAAATGGAAAAATTCTGCTTAATGCCAAGGTAAATGTGTTGCCAATTGGCATGCAGTGTGAATTTAAAAACAGGAGGACTGGCATCTACTGTGCATCCCACTCCACCCAATGCTGCCATTTTACACAACCTACATTAAGTGAAATAGAGTGACGCAGTCTTTCTTCTGTTTATATAATATGCAATGCAGGTTTCTTTTTTTTTTTTTTTTTTTGGGGGGGGGGGGGGGGATCAGCTGCATATGTATATAAAATACACTTTTATTATAGCTTTTAAGACCACAAAGGTCTATTTTTTCAGGCTAGAAGCAGATACTGATGGTAAAGATACATCCACTTACTGGTCAATTCAGCCAGAGGGAAAAAAAACAAAAAAACACATAGATAAACAAAATACTGTTGCTATAGAGTTGTTGTCACAACATCCTGTTTGCAGATAAATCCTCTCAGTTTATATTAGATGCACATTTCTCTTTCGGTTAATTAAACCAATATACGTTTTTGAAGTGAGTGTAACGTTTGGCAATTCCAGTGAATGTTTAGCACATTGGCTCTACTGTAATTCACTCTTATATCCTCATCACAATTATATTTTAAAATGAATGATGGAGTATTACTCTTTACCATTTTGCAACTATGTTGTGTCTGAGTTCAACATGTTATTTTGTTTCAATTGCTTTAATACAAATATTTGAATAAAAGCCGTGATAATTAATCTGTGGTCTCATTTTTAGTAAAGTATAGAATCAAGGTTCGAAGCTGTGTACTAAAGCAAACTGAATGGTCTATGAAGGAAAGTTCAGCTAGTCAGTACAACTTCCATCAAAATTAATGCTAAGCAGCCGAGATGATGAAATTCATCACTTCTTAGTCAACCCCCATCAGAAACACTCCAGGGATATTTAGCGGGTGAAAAGAAACTTGCGGCCCATTAGAAAAATCAGCCCCAAACTATTAAAAAAACACACACACTAGAAAAGAGCCAAATCTCTGTGATATAAACAAAAGGTGGGTGGTAGCCCCCAAGCCTTTTCTGACGGCCAGTGGCGGCAGTGATGAAGTTGTGGAGTTATCTAATTTTCCACTGTTTTAATTAGAGGCCAGGGTCCATGAGGCCTAACAGCTGCGTTCTTTGTACTGACTCCTGTAGCCTGACAGCGAAAAATTTCTACTGTAGCTTGTGCCAAGTTTTAAGCCTGACCTGAGTGAATGGAACTTCTGGGATTCATAAACTGTGGTTTCCAGGCAGATTGTTTTTGTTGTTGTTGTTGTTGTTGGTTTTAGCTGTTGTACCAGGTGAAATTACTAAGGTGGTAATTAACCCCTTTTATGCTAAATATAGGCGTGATACTGCGCAACAATGGTAGGTCGACTGTGGCCTATGTATCAAGTTTCAAGCAGAGCTGGTCTCTCATAACTCACAGGGTGGAAATATCCTTTCATTAGGTAGGCACAGGCTTTAGTGTAAGTGACAAATCCATATGTCCAGATGGCATGGCACCAGCAACTAGTGAAGTAAAGCACTCATTAAAAACCACTGCAGTTTGGCACAGGCTGGGAAATTCTTTTCAGATTTATGTGGTTATTGACGACAGTATTTCTTCAATGCCTCCCTCCTGTACAATTAAATGATGTACACATGCAGTCTTATATACAAATACACGTTGCAGTGCATTTTAAATCATTTTGATTATTTTATGATAGTTTATAAACATTCCCAATATGTTAAATTCAGCGGTTAAAAGGTATTTAACACAAAAGTTTCAGAAATAAAATGTAAACTAACACCCTTATTGTTGACAATAACCGAAATAAATTATAAATACATTCTAACATTGAATGTGCATAAATAGTATTAATAGTCTTGGTTCTGGATGTTTTATTATTATTATTATTATTTATTATTATTATTATTATTATTATTATTATTATTTATTATTATTATTATTATTATTATTCAATTAAAACCTGGTCGATCTATTTCCATTTTTAAATGCAAATTCATACCCTGCATGTTCATTTTCCAATGTTTTGAATACCTTATCCTTGTTAATCAGTGCATATAAAAAGACTGTAATAATACTTTAATATTATACTTGAGGGTGTGCAATACAATGTCATTTTGTTATAAAACAGCAACTGTTACTTAGTTCTCAGTGACATACAACCTTTTAACAAAGTTGCTGGAATGTTTATGTTGCTACAAGGTTGTGTGTTAGCGGCTTCTCAATGACCGCATGAAGCATGTGAAGCTGGAGATCTAATTGATCACCGGTCTCTAATACACGCCGGGTCTGCTGGCACATAGGTAAATAAACGCCTGAGGTGTTTAATTGAAGTTTTAAAGAAGATAATTTGCAACATAATAATAATAATAATAATAATAATAATAATAATAATAATAATAATAATAATAATAATAATAATAATAATAATAAAAACAACAACAGTCAAATCCACTAAAAGACTGCCCTATAGATATCAGAACACAGGCATGTAGTCTACGCTAACAGAATAATAAGAATAATAATAATGTGTTTTGAAAAATGAACAGTAAAAGCAATAAGTATCATTATCAAAAAGAATGTATTGTACATTGTTAAATCAACAAAACACGTTAAAATACACCAAGAGGGTTGTCTCTGGCCTACTTTCAGCACGCTTAAAATTATCAAAACCTTTAATAACATTATAACTGCATTAAACAAATATGCATTACATGTAGGCTTACCTTAAATTACGTTTTCTATTATTATTATTATTATTATTATTATTATTATTAATCCCGAGGGTCACTCTCATCGCTGTCACTTATTAGCAGTTCATTACGCTCAAGCTCCTCCTCAGCTTCAATGGCAATGACAGAGACCCGGCGTTTAATAGAGACCGAGGTTTATTTACAATATTTGCCAGCAGACCCGGTGCTTATTGGAGACCGGCGATTATTTGAGACCCGGCAATTATATTTACTGGAAAGTTTTATATATATATATATATATATATATATATATATATATATATATATATATATATATATATATATACACACACACACACACACAACACACACACATATACAGTGCCTTGCAAAAGTATTATTCAGACCCCTGACCAATTCTCTCATATTACAATTATGGTACATTGAAATTTCGTTCTGTTCGATATTTTTTTTTTAAACATTGAAACTCAGAATCAATTATTGTAAGGTGACATTGGTTTCATGTTGGGAAATATTTTTAAGAAAAATAAAAAACTGAAATATCTTGCGTGCATAAGTATTCAACCCCTGCGCTGTGGAAGCTCCCAGTTTGCACCGATGAAAGAAATTGCCCTAACGAGGACACAATTACCTTACCATTGGCCTCCACCTGTGAACCATTAAAGTTGCTGTCACATTTTCTGGATAAAAACCCCACTGTTGAAGGATCATTGGTAAGGCTGTGAATCTGAAGGAAAATGAAGACCAAAGAGCATTCTACAGAAGTTAGAGATAAAGTAATACAAATGCATAGATTAGGGAAAGGGTACAAAATAATATCCAAGTGTTTGGATATCCCAGTGAGCACAGTTGGATCAATAATCAGGAAGTGGAAGCTGCATCACACCACCCAGGCACTGCCAAGAAAAGGCCGTCCCTCAAAACTCAGCACTCAAACAAGAAGGAGACTTGTGAGAGAAGCCACAGAGAGGCCAACAATCACTTTGAAGGAGCTACAGAGTTCAGTGGCTGGGAGTGGAGTAATGGTGCACCAGTCAACCATATCAAGAGCTCTGCATAACACTGGCCTGTATGGGAGGGTGGCAAGAAAGAAGCCGTTACTCAAAAAGTACCATCTGAAAGCACGTCTGGAGTTTGCCAGAAAGCATGAGAGTGACCCACCTGCGATGTGGGAAAAGGTTTTGTGGTCAGATGAGACCAAGATAGAGCTATTTGGCCAAAACTCAAAGCGCTATGTGTGGCGATAACCTAACACTGCCCATGCCTCAAGACACACCATCCCTACAGTGAAGTATGGTGGTGGCAGCATCATGCTGTGGGGATGCTTCTCATCAGCAGGGACTGGGCATCTTGTTACAATTGAAGGAAGAATGGATGGAGCAAAATACAGAAAAATACTGCAAGAGAATCTGCTTCAGTCCGCTAAAAAACTGAAGCTTGGGAGGAAATTCACCTTTCAGCAGGACAATGATCCCAAGCACAAGGCCAAAGCAACATTGGAGTGGCTCAAGAACAAAAAGGTGAATGTCCTACAGTGGCCCAGTCAAAGTCCTGATCTCAATCCCATTGAGAATCTGTGGCACTATTTGAAAATTGCGGTCCACAAGCGTCGTCCAACCAACCTGAACAACCTGGAGCAAATCTGCCAAGAAGAATGGGCCAAAATCACTCTGACACTGTGTGCAAAGCTGGTACATACTTACCCCAAAAGACTTAAAGCTGTTATTGCAGCGAAAGGTGGCTCTACCAAATATTAATGTGTGGGGGTTGAATACTTATGCAAGCAAGATATTTCAGTTTTTCATTTTTTCTTAAAAATATTTCCCAACATAAAACCAATGTCACCTTACAATAATTGATTTTGAGTTTAAGTGTTTTAAAATAAAATATCGAACAGAACAAAATTTCAATGTACCATTTGTAATTCAGTAATATGAGAGAATTGGTCAGGGGTCTGAATACTTTTGCAAGGCACTGTATATATATATATATATATATATATATATATATATATATATATATATATATATATATATATATATATATATATATGCAACATACCACACACACACACAATCTCAAACAGCTGTTACAGACTTTGCAGCAAGAGATGCAAAAGGTTGTTAACTAGCGCTAAAAGACAGAGAACAGGGCCAGAGTGGTGTTTATGAGGGAGCGCATTTCAGAATACTGTAACAGCCAAAAAATTGAAAAATATGCAAGAAACAAATTCTGCACACTTTGAATGCAGAATTACAGTAAACTGGCATATGTGAAATGGAGTATCTTGTTAATGCCTTGCTACAGTATTTGCAAAGCAGATCCTTAAAGTGACAATCCACTAGGAATGGGAGGTGTTTAAGTCTGTCCTTAACAGTGCTTATATTTTACTTGCAATTAAATGCTTATGAGAAATCTATAACACCATTATAGTCAATGTTTTACCCATGTTTCACTAAATAGCAGTAGAGCTGGATGCACTGTATGTTGTAGGATGTATTTTAAAGCCACAACTTATCAGGAATAGTATTGTGCAAAAATAACACATAAATAAATAAATAAATAAATAAATAAATAAATAAATAAAGTTTCAATCAGTGCTCAAAATGGATTGTAAAAGTATTTCCAAATGTTTTGTTTCAAAGAAGAAAAAGATGGCAGGAGATCTGCATTTAATGGTTAAATTCCCAATGTCTTAACGATGGCTTATTTAACAGAAATGTATTTTAGCTGGGTCCCTTTTCTTACTTTTGTAAGGATATAAAATACATATTCTCTCTTTTAATTAAATGTAATTTTCATTTCCCAGCAAAAAATAAATAAATTGAATTGAGTCCTTCAGTTACACTAATTTAAAAGGAAAGAGCTTGTGTAAAAAAGGGATAATTTTAGCACATAACATCTCACTCATTGTTTGTCCCTGTAATTATATTATCTAGTGTTACAACGTATTTCATAAATTATAAGTTAAGCTTCAGTCAAGACTTTACATTGAAAGACGGCTTTTAAATTTTAAACGAAAGTTGAATTTTAACAATCATGTGGGTGAAAAGGTATACCAGTTCAGTCAAATAAAAAGGATTTCAACAAATATGCAAATCTAATATTTTCTCGATCCAGTCTGAAAGAATAAAAATGAGGTTTCAAATTTACACTTTTACGTAGAAAGGAGAAATGTGTACTGTGTTAGAGGTATTATAAGCTGAGGAGTAAGAAATGCCAGGCAAGGTCTATTAGGGTAAAAGACATAATTATATAAGAAAAAAAAATTATAATAATCTTCATCTGTCTAAGACTTCAAGGAATAACCAAGAAGAGGTCATAAATGCAGCAAAAATAATCAAATCATTTTGAGGATGGACAGTGTACACTTTGCTAATGAGGTATAGAAAGTTTCCAAATGCTGCCTGTCCTAGAATGGAATAAGCACTTTAGTCTATCAGGAGACCAAGCAGGGGACAAGCCCTACAGGTATATAAAAGGAGAAGACAGCGACAGTGACATCACTGAATCCATTCATATGTTTGTTACAGGGGACAGGGCAGTAAGCATTTAGACAAGTGCAATGAGGTAAAAAAAATTAGAAATTCTAGTTTTATAGAACAGGAAACTGCTTATTCTGCCCTAAAACAAAACTTTCAATAACAAACTTGCAGCAAAGACTGTGGAAATACCGTACAGTACAACAATATACAGTCATTAGTCATCAATTACCCAATTAATTTCTTTCTTACGTCATTAGAACCATTTTTTAACAGTAAAAACACACCTAATGATGTTTGAGAATGTAGCCCTTTAAATTGAATGACAATTTAATAGCATTAAATAAATTCTGCCTCTGAATGTATGGTATTTAACCATCTCCTGTTGCTGAAGTGGAATTCCTGCAAATTAGCAGTTTTATTTAACTGGGTCTAGCCTGGCTAAACTTGCAAATTTAAAAGAACTTAAAATTGCACAGCTTAAATGAATTAAATTAACTCCATTTCAGAACACGCAAACCTTTTATAAAAAAATATATTCTTACACATTCTTTTTAACTTTATTATATTGTTTGTTTAAATGTTTTATGATTACATCGATTAAAACCCTTATTACCATGTCAAGCAACATTATTTAAAACTGCATTTTTAAGTTAAAGAAAAGATCGCTCATGCATTCCTTCTACTCGCATGTCAAAGCACAAATTGAGCTTATGCGATCAAGGAATCTGTCCAGCTATACAGCTGATGGGTCTGTGTAAACTGTGGTAGCTCTATTTATTTAGTTAGGTAAAAAAATTGTAATCAATAACTTCTTTATAGCAGTTATAGCAATGATGATAAGTGGAACTTTGGCGTAATGTGTTCTCCATCAGTTTAATGCTAAGATGCTGGTTCTTTTAGTTTTACTTAAATATTATGAATGTATGCTGGCTTTCCCATTCGAAATTATTTTAGCTCACTTTTAAATGTGAGAAAATCCCTTCTCCACACAGATTTACTAAAATACCAGTGTGCAAAAATAAAGTGCAAGTGTAAAGCAGTTCTAACTGTTTTCTGTAAACAGTGCAAACTTCAAATATATGTTCATAAATTTATTTTTTTTTTTGTACTTGGAATTTGTATTATTATACAGCAGTTCATTAGTGTTGGCCTCATCTTTCCTGGACTATTGCCATTGGCGATAGTTTGGGCAAATGCACCACATACAGCATGTTTATTTTTCTATCTTGGCCATGTGTCAGGGTTACTGTAATGTTTTTATTATACCATGCACCGCTTTGTGTTCTACACTGGTTGATCTGTATATACAGGTGCAAAGCATAATTGTGTATCTTATATACTGTACTATGGTGCTTTTTATACAATGCAAGTTATATAAGATTTAGGTCAAGATAGCACAGTCATGCATAGAGTGCGTATAATATGCAAGGTATAGATTATATTCTAATACTGACGGAATTTCCTTGCTTGCCATTTTACGTCGGTAAATTAATTTACACTTCAAAATGGGTTTGATTGTTCTAAAAATATCCTAATTTGCAGATGCATGGATTTTAGAATTGCTCTTTTGAGAACCTTTTTGTAATAATTTTCAATTTGTCTTTAGCTGAAGACGTGGAAATCCAGATGGAGACTGTCAGGTCAGAACAAAAATCTTGCACAGTCCTGGCTAGACTGTATGTATCACAGGGATATGTTTTTTTACCAAACCTTTCATTTATATTTTTGTCAGAAATCCTGTGCAAAAAAATTTCCCTTTTAAGACTCTTGCTACAGCATCTGTCTCCATGTTTACAAAACATCCATTAGTAATAAGATAAACCAGCAATAGCATGCATAAAACAATCATAACTGACTGCATAGTTTTATGCAAACTGGAGCTCACATTAAATTTAAGCAGTGGTTCTGAATATATAGCCTTTATTTGCCCAACTAATCAGAGGTTACCATGACAAAGTAAATTCTGATAGAGGATCTTCAAAACTTTTCAATATAGAAAGCCAGTACCAAACTTCATACAACTGGATGACAGGTTTTCAAGACATATATCAAAATAAAAAACAGATGCCTCTACTGTAACCACACCATGCGACTATAATCCATAATTCTATTATATTTGATGATGCCCAATACTGCCTACACTGTCTGTTTATATTGATCCTAAAAGATGTCCAAAATCATTTGGTCAATTCTCAGATCATATAGGTGTGTTTAAGCCTCATTGTGCATTTTGTCTTACTGGGGTTTTTGTTTTGGCCTACATATGCCACCTACCTTGAAGTTTCACATTTATTTGGAATATTTATAATTTTTCTCAAAATCTGGAGAAAGAAGCTCTATGTGATAATCATAATTATTTTTATTCATTTTAAAACAAAGACATGGTCTTCTTCAGACATCATTCAGAACTAGCCCTGGTTTCATTTATAGCCCTCACTGCAGCTTGACAGGTATATAATGACCCTACCAAAGATATTATTAATGGGCAATATTATTAATAGCCTTCACTTTGCAGTGCACTTCCTCGCTGTGGAGTGGAGGAACCCAACTTTATTAGCAATAAAACTGCAGTAAAATTCAATAGTGCTCTGACCTTCCAGTCACCCCTTATCATACGCTTACAATGAACAAGCAATTACCTTCCCAACCCGTCTTATCTGTTGCCATAATATACCATTTTGAATGACATTCTTGCAGCTCACATGGCTAACCTTTCCCACATTGAAACTGCTGCAACAGAAAACAGGTTTGTGTATGAAAAATAACAGGAGTAATACACTGACAGAAAGCTGAATCTGTTAGCAGCCAGAATCTTCAGAAACTGTAAATTGAAACAAGTTCTGGGGTTCTTGGCTAATTCCTCATCACTATAACAGTTGTAACTAACCCAACCTTTTTTCAGACAGACTCACTGATGCGTTAAGGATTGGATAGGTGTACATTATTTTCTACCTCAGAGGGTGTTACCTTGTAGGGGGTCATATAGGAACACTTTCATTGTCACTGCCAGTGCTTTACTTGCTCCATGGGTGAGAGAGAGGACTTCAGTTTCTATGGCTGTCAATCAAGCACCTTTTATGGAGACTAAAACAAATTCATAAAAAGAAAAGAAAATGTAGTCAAGTATTGCTGATTTGTAGCACAATTTTAAGGATGGTGTGACAGGGCAGAGGCCCTGCACATGGGTTGTGCTGAGCTGGCAGCGAAGAAGTTAATCACTCCCTGCCAACTCCATGTGAGAATGTGGCTGGAATTAATATTTGAAAAATTGATGATTAATTGGGCTCCAGCCACAGCTGTATATAAGTAGCTAGAAATAATTTGTTTGGAATACGGAGTTTGGGTGAGTAACCTCTGCTCTGCTCTGCTGTGCTGGGATGGGCCTAAAATATGTATTGGTCAGTGAAGACAAATGCCCAGCCTGAGAAGTGCTTTGTTTAAGCCTTTTATTTTGGCCCTTTTGCTTGTTTCTTTGTTTTATGTTAAATAAAAAAGTGTGCAACAGCACCGTTAAACTGCTGCTTCTGTCTTTGGGTCTGCTTCCTAACATTTACACATTTTAGCCCCAATACAGCACAGCAGGGTACAGCACAGCCCACCACACAAGTTACCCAAACTCCCTCTCCCAAACAAAAGATTTCTAGCTACTTACATGCAGCTGTGGCAGAAGCCTAATTAATCGATTGTCAAATGATTCACTCCAGCCACACTGTCATGTAGAGTTGGCAGGGAGAGACTAACTTCTTCCCTACCACCTCAACACAACTCTGTGCAGGGCCCCTGCCCTGTCATACATGTAAACCACAAACTTTTACTAATGTCACAACACATAAACAGAACACAGAGGAAAGAGTGAATCTATTCTTACATGTATGGGTAATTGTAATAATATTTCAAAATATTAGAACACCTATAAATCGAAATGTATCATTTTACTATATTATAGTACTAAATATACATTATGCTCTTGAACCTTGAAAGAGTATTCACATATGAAAAATCCATGCTTGCAGGACACTCAATCCTTCAGTACAGTAGTTAAGAGACTGAAATGCAACCAGCCTCTACCTGCTACCCAAGACACCATATCCAAGACAACACAAATTACTTTCACAAGAACAGAATTCACTGCATGGTGTAATATGGGTAATATATGTTATATATGTTTGTATTTACACTAGTACTTAAACTTCACTTTAAAATAGCGTGTGATTACAGTGTAATTGCACCAATAAAAAATCTTAAATTAAGAAGTCTGACCCAATAAATTGAAGAAAAAGACACCAGCATATCAAATTAATTCCCCTGGATGACTTGAACAAACTGTAGTTGCAAATGTTTCCGCTCACTGTGAAAACAGATTACGATGAAATCCTAAAAACAATGCATTACAAAACAAAGTCTGTTTGTTTGTTTCTCAGATCTGATTTACAGATATTTTTGTTCAGCATGCAGAAGCTTTGAAAAAGTGCAATTTTCAGTGTCACCTTTTTGCGTTGTTTGGAGAAATCTACTGTTCGTTATCAATCTGGCAGGAAGTTCACAGTTCCAGTGCCAGCAACCAGTCATTTCATTTAGGGAGCCATGCGAGTTCAGTTACAGTACTACTTCGAGAAAGGAAAGAAACAAAGGAAGAGTCTAATTTGGAGGACTATCTTCACCTGTCCCAGATTTACTTCAAAAGCATCCAATGTACAAGGTTTATCATGCCTTTGACCTTTACACAATCCTTACATATTACCTGGCTTACCAGTGTTACAATGCGCTTTGTGACATATCTTTTTTGTGAAGGATAGACCCACAGAGTCATGTCATATCCTGTGGGCACTTCCCACGGCTTCAGATACTGAAAAGTCAGGGCAATGGCTCTGGCACCTAGGTCCCCTAAAGGACTCTGTGAGGTCAGTATTAACAGGGTCAGCTTATTAAATATACTGTACAATCAGAGGTCTGAAAAATGTGAAGCTTTAATTTATTTAGAGAAAGATAATTATACAAGGCATATCTGCACACCATGACACATATGGGTATAAGCCAAGTAAAACCTTGAAAGAATTTACACATCAGGAATGAAAACAAAAAGGAAACTTAAAGCCCAATTTCACAGTTTTAAACACCGGTATTAATATTTTTTTACTGTATGGAAAACTGAAAAAGAAAACAATACTGTGATGAAATACTACTGGCAGTGCCAATCTCCCAGCTGAACTGCACAACCTGTGTAAAACCTAGTACCTTTTGTAGATTTCACATCTGGTTTCACAATGTAATTTTGGCCAAAGCAGACAAATGGAATTTAGCAATGATTTCATTTACGGTTCCCTTAAGAAACATTAGCTTGTTAAAGGCATTAACCCCAAGACTTTACTCGTAAAAACTTAGTTTTATTGTTTTCATCCAGGGGAGAAACCTGGGAAAAGACACTGGGAAAAGACACACAGGAAAGAAGGCGGTCAAAGGTCATGAAAACATTGATTTTAAAAGATGGCGGTACACATGTCAAGGGAGCTTTTGTCCCATTATGAAAACCAGACATCTCTAATCTACCTGGTGTTGCTTACACACTATACAAACAGACCACCTGTGGATTTTAATTATGTCAAAGACATGTCACGCCAAATAAAACATTTACAGCTTTACATATGGAGTTTCATTCTGGATTAATGTTGTTTTTAGTTTTATTTATTGAATCTCAAAAGCACAAACTGTTTTAATACTTGCTTCAATTATAGATCGCCATCCAGGAAGACACCAACATGACAATGCAATTGTATGGTTATTATAGTCGAGTCTGACTGCAGAGTCCAAATTGACCTATTGAACCATAATGAAATGCATGCCATTAACAGCTGTAGAAACCAAACTTCAATATTATGCTTAATATGGGGTCCCTAGTGACTCATCTTATAACAGAAATACAGCGTGGATTGCAGGGGGAGCCATGCAATTGTGGTTTGAATCATGTTCATGCTAAGTATACAAAATTGGCAGAAGGCCTCACACCTCATCAGCAACCTCTATTAGACAGGTGATTGATGCAGCCAGGCAAGCTTTCCTGCACTGTCCATCTCCTAGGCTTGATTGGTCCTGCATTCAACATCTTCAGGGATCAGTAGCTTGCAAAATTTGCCGCTAGATTCAGCAGGTGAAAACAGACAATCAGCAAGAACGGATAGCTTTAGTCCTACTGGCGGGTTAGTTGTTTGCAACAGCGAGTGCAGTCCAAATTAGGCATCTGAAATATAATTTGTGTACAAACCATTTATATTCTGACTTGTTTTTGTTTCAAAGACTTATTACTGCCTTTTGATTAAATATAAGTAGGAAAAACATCAATTTTTTGTAATTTTTCACCCAGTATACGTAGCATGAACTTTTACAAGGTGAAGGAGACCATTTAATTTCCCTTTAGACTTCGCTTCGCTCATCCAGGACGGGGGCAGTGTGCCGATTCACGGAATGATTGCAAATTTATCTTGGCACCAATCTTTTTCTGTCTTTTCTTAAATCATTCAGACACTAAGTTGTGTGAAACGTCACTTTTGAGTCATTAAGCATAGGACTTGAACCTCACACTTGGCTCAAGCATTTAGGCAAGGCATAAACTGGCTCAAGTTTGTCCAAAGAACCAGCAAGCACATCAGTATTGAAAAAAGAAGATGCACCATGCATAAAAAGAAGCACCATGCATTTCATTCACCTGAAGAAGATCCTGCAGGATTGCCTGGGAAGATGACACCCTAAAGGATGCTAATTCACAGTATAGACACAATCCAGAGCTCCAGGTTAGAACATCGGTACATTTAGATTAGGTAATTTAGGAATTAGACCAAGTAAATGGGCTACAAAACTATGATTGTTATTATATATGGAAGCATAGATCATGCAATCTATGAAATGACCACACACAAGAGAAAGCGAATACAGCATGTTTGTGTTGTAATGGCCATCTGATGAGTCAATAATGTATTGACATGTTTTATCAATACATAATTTGAATATCATCACCTCAATTTGTTATGATTTTTTTTTTTTCAGCAGGGTCATCTGCATTCTTGAAAATTAACCCATCCATGTATTGTTCAGTAATACAATATAATGAAATGTATAGACCAGGCCTTACGATAATACAGTAGTCAAGAAGTATTGTTTGTTTCTGGAAAACTAGTGATTATTTGTGTATTTGTATAACATCATAAATACATAACAAAAAAAGGTGAGGTAACTTCATGTGCCCTAATGCACAAATAAAACAAATAATATGCTTGACCTGTTCATTAGAAGTTCAGCCCCAAAGGTGAGAAATATGTCAACAGCTGTAGCGCTCCAGCCAAGTGGAGCTGCCAGTTGTGCAACAGGGTAACCAAGCTGTAAGGGTAATCTCGGGTAACCCTTTATTTGTCCATCTAGCTCAGTAACAGTTACTCACAACCACTGTGCATGCCCATTATCAGACAACCATACAGAACTCTCATAAACCTTTGGGGTCACCATCATTTAAAAGAACAGCAGTGGTATACAGTAAACACATAGCTAAGTAACTCTTAAAAAGGGTAACAACACATAACAGGTTTTGTTACAAAGTTAATTGGGTTGCTTGTTTAATTCCCTTTTCATGGATTCAGGCAAAGTAACATTTGTGTCTCAAACATTACCAGCCAGACAATTGGACCCATGTTTTATTTTTTATTTTAGTGCTTATTGATAATCTACTGTAAATGATGTGGAACACTGTAAGAGATGAGACAATACTTATTATGTCTCTAGTGTTTTAAAATCCTACATAAAGCAGTAAGGGAATATTTCCCACAGTATTTCAGATAAAACAGTATGTTGCAGGCTTCTTACAAAAACCACGTGCCAGGCAAGCTAAAAAGGTTTATATTATTAGGGCTTTTATTTTAAGCTAATTAAACGCAAACGCAACAATCAAGCACATAGCAGTAGATTACCTGAACTTGTCTCAAGTACATTGTTGTAGTAGCACCACTTAATGCTAAAATACGATGCTTGCCATGGCCAATGCAGTAGTATAAACCTCACGTCAGCTTTAAGTCCAAGTCAAACATTTATTTTTTTTCCTCAACATATTTGAAAAGTTTAGTCACAAAGAGAGATGTTTTATTAAATAATTAAGAGAGCATGGTAAAAATGTTCTGCAATTTATACATGGAAAATTATTTCACATTTGTTAAGCAAAAACACTTTCATAATAAATAAACTTAAGAAATGTATTTATAAAACAATGTAATCCCTGGCAGTGCTTCATAAGAGAGGTTTTGACATACCTTAAAATTACATCCATACGTCAATGAGCTATAAACTTGCCAGCTTGCCTGCACTGTCAATCCCCTAGGATTCAAACAAAAAGAGAAGTGAAAAATGAAAGGTAAGCCAAGTTTCTTGTTGTCAATTTTAATCTTTCTAAAACATTCTCTCTCCCCACTGCAAAATAAAAGAAAAACTGTAACCTTGGATTTAAAAATGTTTGATGTGAAATTATTTATTAAAATAGAAGCTTATTATAAATTATTTCTACATCTGAAAGCCTTTCTCAGCCAGTTGCAACACATTTTCAAAGCTCTTCGAGAAATGTTGCTTCTTAAATAATAATAAATAAGTCTTGCTCTCTTTTAACTAGAGGAAAATCATATTACATACACTGCCTCTTAAAATGGAACACTGTCTTATTGCCATACAAAGACAGCCTTATGCCAACTATGAATATTACAAATAGTGCCATGATATGCATATTTACCTCTGGAGTTTTTACTTAATGCACATTGAGTACAATGCATTAAGTAAAAACTCCACAGGTAAAAAGAAACACTTTAATGGGGGTAGCCACAATATACATGTATTTTGCACAATATAACAATGTTAATCGAGGCCAGAAGACAGTATAGAGTATTCAGGATATATATTTTACAGGGTTTACAGTTACATTTAGTTTTTTCTTTTAAAACACTACTTACAAACTATGTTACAAGTTTGTACTAGTTTGTATTAAGATATTAAAAGGTGAACTTAAGTATTAAAAATTTTAACTAGAACAAAGTAGCAAAATATGGTATCTGGTTAAAAAAAGCAACCCCCTCTCCTCCCTGTGCAAGTGCAGCCTTGAGTTGAACAGACTTAGTACTCCAAATTGCAAATTAGTTTTGGATAAAAATCAAAGTGGGAAAAAATAAATCTTGCTTAAGGTAATTCTATTTGTTGAAAACAAAGTGAACACACCTTAATGTGGTTGTCTGGTAGCGTGTTCATTTCAATCTTTTTTTTCGCCAGCAACTGGTTTTGATGGAAAGAGTACTGGGAATTCACCCACACAGTTTTGGACACATTTCTCACCATTACTCAGCTGTGCATGTCTGAGTTACAAGTTTTAAAGTGGACTTTAATCTCTCCGGAAATATAAATCATTAGCTCCTTCTCAGCCAATAAAACCATGGGATCCCACAAACATTCCTCATTTGACCATAAAAGTCTGCATGAAAAATAATTAATTGGCAATAGTAAACAAAACAAGTTTTTTAAAAATAAAACTATGAAATTCCCAATTTACTTTAACTAAAAATACTACAATTAATAGGCAGGGCAGATGCCTCCATATACTGATCTCGAAATAGCCTGTGCCAAAGTACGTCCAGATCAAGTTCAACATAATTGAATAAGCGCTTCTCTGGTTATGTAAAAACTTAGTGTGACAACAAGCATGGCACTTCCATACACCCCAGACTATGACATAGTTTTGTTTTGTTTTTTTTCTCTAAAGAATGTCATTCATAAGTTTAATCACAATTGTTTAGTGGTCCTATAGATAAATGCAAAACTGTACAATTACATACAAAAAGACAATCAAGCAGTCTGTAGTAATTATTGTTACAAACAATTTCTTTAAATGTGCTAAATCCTAAAGTGGGATAGTCTCCTACCATTAAAAAAAATTGCTTTTAAAGTAGCTCACAACCCATCAAGTTACCCCATCTTGAAGTTTACTGTTTCCTGGATCCAGTGAGTCCTCCATAATTGCAACCACATCACTGCCAAGTTACTGAAAGAGCCGGACTGCTAAGAGTTGTAAACTTGGTTGCTTTCCTGGAAGGAGCTCTGTGTTCTATTCATTCTTGTCGCTTCTTTTTGTTTCGGTTGCTCAGTCAAGAGCTGGGAGGCCGAAACGGGAGTTGACTGCATAGAGCCTGGAGGAAGGGCTGCCCTCAGCCATGGATTTCCTGAGGTTTCCCCCTAAAAAAAATATAAAATGTGTGAGTAGGGGGTTTTTCCTTACCTGAGAGTTGAGCGGTTCGTATTTAGTAGTTCTGCAAGGTGTGTGGTCGGGTTTGAGAGGCTGGGCTCTCTCCCTCTGTGCAGTCATGCTCTGGGGGACAGGCTGTGTTTCAACTGTTGATTTTCATTAAATTCAATAATTGGGGGTTAGGTGGCAGAGTGCCAGAGTGGAGAGCGTTAAATATTTTTCATTATTCATTCATGGTTTGGCGGCCTCATCATTTTGGGGAGAGGTGGCTACAGCCACATCCTATCTGCGGCACTGGGATGCATGTATCTGTTCGTGAATTCCTCACACAGGTAGCCGTTGGGCACCCGCGGACGAGACCTCCGGCCAAATATATATTTCATTCGGGCCCTGAACGTCCTTCACAGTCATAAATCATCTGCAATTGCAATCGCTATCATCATCATTCATTCACTGCCATTCATTTAAGCGGATTCTCTGTGCTGAAACACCTATTCTTACATTTGACCTCATCAGCCCACCTGCCAATCACAAGCCTTTGAAGTTGATAATTAACTTTCGTCTCACTTCTCTGCTGTCCTTGATATAAATATGAATTTATTTATATGGCTTTGTTTTAGAACACAGAAAAAAACACAGAGATGAAGACCCCTAACACACACATTATACAGCACCACCCCAGTCTGCCATATAAAGGGATGGTAGATGAAGTCTATTCAACAAAACAATAAGACACTAAAATACAAAAGACTTCTATGCATCATTACATTTTGAATGTTGTAATGCAATTGGACAAATGCTTTGAGACGAAATCTTTGCCAATATTGGTACAAAGGCATATTTACATTTTCTAAAATTGAGGCGTTAATTAGATACACCTGCATTAATAGTTTAGAAATTGTCTTTTTCCTACTGTTGGGCGGTTGGGGTTTTGGGGTAGTGAAACTATGAAGAATAAATGATTAATCCTTAAAATAGGCTGTTTTTGGTGGTCAAGACAGAAGGGAAGCAGGTCCTTCTTAAGTCTCCTGCCCCTTTATTAATAATCTAATGGAAGTGCGCATAGCTGCATTAGTCTTCATCTGCCTTTTCAAAAGATGGCAGGTCTGTTTCCCAAAACTACAAATCAGTCTGACTATCGACCTTTTCAGTGAAGAAACAATGAAGGAAAAAGCCCAGTACATTAATGCAATACATCAAGCTAAACCTGCCACCAAGTTTAGGACCCAAAGTCATGCATTTAAAACAGAAGTTTTGGCCATGATTCATGCCACTGAAAAACAAAACAAAAATAGGATTCTTTTATTTTCAATCAATTACAATAAATAAAAATAGACTCATGTATTCTGGTATCTGCTGCCAATAAATTGCACAGATGCCCTCATTACAGGTTTCTTTGCTAAAGATGTCAGACATGACCTCCTTCAAAGCAACTGGACCCAAGATTGCACCCTGTACCTGTAAACATGTTTATCCATAGGTTCTCCATCCTAACATGACAACTTTATAAACAGAGAATGATCTCATACTTTGACCTTGAAATGAAGGTCAAACGTTTCCCTACAATCCACAGAAGTAAATCTCTGACAAGGCTTCCAGCAAAGTACGCCTGCAAACCTGCCCCAATTTTAAACAAGACATCAATTCCTCCTCCGTGTCTGCCACTCCAGCCAAAATATGGGGAGATGTAACTATAACACACCCTTACACTTCATTCAAGAACCGGGATGAAATACAGTGAGCTATGTCGTGCTTTTGGTCTTGCATCCTCCTCGTTCCAACCGTGCAGTATACGGGACATTTCTCGTTTGAGATTTGCATTGTACAGATCAGCAGTACGGCAACCAGGTTTGTAAGTGCAAATAGCTGGACACCTAGGCTTTCTATTGGTGCGCTGTCTGCCGGAAGACGTTTGCATTACATCAATCAAAAGAAGGCGGAAATGGAGCTTGACAGCAGTGAAGCGCTGTTATGCGCCATTCTTCCTTTGTTTACAGATTAACATAAATTGTTTCTATGATTTCCATAAATAGGCTAAGAGACAATGCAGAACGAGTAAGTTTTTTTTTTAAAAACATTACCTTTAATATTTTTTTTACATTCATACATTAATCTTTTTATAAGCGACTGCTGGTGTTACAGGAATGTAAATAATGTCTCGATGTTGGTATTTAGTTATATTTTTTTTCGACGAAACAAATGCAGTCCAGTAATCTGGACATTTGGAATTAAGGATTTAAAACCTGTTAGAATGGTGTAGATGTGACGCGCGTAAAGTACAGAATTTATTTGCTAAGTTACATATTGATTTATTTTTTTATGAAATGTTTATTCAGGAATGAGTGCAGACGAGGTTCTACAGCTGTTAGATGACAGTGACGCTGAGTGTAGTGAGGATGAAGAATATCAAGCAGAAAGTGACAGGGATTCAGATTTGGTATATATTTTTAATTATGCGGTTCTCATGCAAGTCACTTTAGAAATTCAGTTGTTAAAATATTATTAGAGTTGAAAGGACAGTTACGTAATGTAAGTTGTATTTACTGTTATGTTTCAGTAATCATCCATAATATTTTTCAGGCTGATGAGGGACCTGGACCAACTAAGGCAGCACGTGAACTCCTGTTCAAACAAAAACAATTCCAGCCAGTAGATGTACCATGTACTGCACAATATACTCCTGATGAGACCAGAGTTGTGTGGACCCCTATAAATTACTTCACACAGTATTATGATGATGATTTCTGGCAGTTGGTCAGCGAGCAAACAAATATTTGGGGCTTACAAAGAGCGACAACAACAGAGCTCAAAACAACCCCATCTGAAATCAGGCAATTAGTTGGCTCCCACATTGTGATGGGATGTTTGCGCGTACCAAGAGTTCAGTTGTGCTACCAGCCAATTGTCAAAATTCCAGCTGTCACCCAGATTCAAAGGGACAGGCACTTTAAATTGAGAAACAATTTGCATTTTGTTAATAATTTGGATATGACGTAGTAATGAAGCTCTCTGAAACCCGTCCTGCAGGTACACATCTGTACTTTGACCGCTATTTTTTTACTAGCATCCCTTTACTTGATCAGCTCAGAGAAAAGGGAATACATGCAACTGGGAACATCATGACAAACCGACTGCCCCAACGACATCAACTTGCCACTGACAAGATGCTGAAAAAGACAGGTCGGGGATCCTACCATCAATTTCCAAAGGTGCAGAAAACGAGGCTGCACCAAAAAATCCAGGATCAAGTGCACAGAATGCAATGTCTTCCTTTGCTTACAGATTAACAGAAATTGTTTCTATGGTTTCCATAGATAGGCTAAGAAACAAAACAGTATGTGTGTGTGTGTGATTTTTATAATGTATTATTTATTTTTATGTATTGGAACATATTACTCTCAAATGTTGCTATTTGTTGTAATACAGGAATGAAATTTCAGCTGTGCCTATGCTTGTTGGTGTATTGTGACTTTCTAGTGGAAGCAATGAGGTTTTTTCTGCAAGAGTTTACAATCAGAAAAATGTAAATGTATTGCCACTATGCCTGATCCCCCCAAATCCCATTTACTACCAAATAAGTACAATAAAACAGTGGTTCTGAAACTTTATCTGATTATTTTATTGTAGAGCATCTTCCTTTGTATTTAGTTTTAGATTTGTATATTTAATGTCTAGTGATGTGATACTTGTCACAGAAAATTTATATATATATATATATATATATATATACACACACACACACACACACACACACACACACACACACACACACACACACAACACACACACACTGGCTTGCAAAAGTATTCAGACCCCTGACCAATTCTCTCATATTACCGAATTATAAATGGTACATTGAAATTTCATTCTGTTTCATATTTTATTATTAAACACTGAAACCCAGTATCAGTTATTGTAAGGTGACATTGGTTTTATGTTGGGAAATATTTTTAAGAAAAATAAAAAACTGAAATATCTTGCTTGCATAAGTATTCAACCCCTGTGCTGTGGAAGCTTCTAGTTTGCACCGATGAAAGAAATTGCCCTAACGAGGACACAATTACCTTACCATTAGCCTCCACCTGTGAACCATTAAAATTGCTATCACATTTTCTGGATAAAAACCCCACTGTTGAAGGATCATTGGTAAGGCTGTGAATCTGAAGGAAAATGAAGACCAAAAAGCATTCTACAGAAGTTAGAGATAAAGTAATACAAATGCATAGATTAGGGAAAGGGTACAAAATAATATCCAAGTGTTTGTGTCTGTATGGGAGGGTGACAAGAACGAAGCCATTACTCAAAAAGTACCATCTGAAAGCACGTCAGGAGTTTGCCAGAAAGCATGAGAGTGACCCAGCTGCTATGTGGGAAAAGGTTTTGTGGGCAGATGAGACCAAGATAGAGCTATTTGGCCAAAACTCAAAGCGCTATGTGTGGTGCTAACCTAACACTGCCCATGCCTCAAGACACACCATCCCTACAGTGAAGTATGGTGGTGGCAGCATCATGCTGTGAGGATGCTTCTCATCAGCAGGGACTGGGCATCTTGTTACAATTGAAGGAAGAATGGATGGAGCAAAATACAGAAAAATAGTGCAAGAGAATCTGCTTCAGTCCACTAAAAAACTGAAGCTTGGGAGGAAATTCACCATTCAGCAGGACAATGATCCCAAGCACAAGGCCAAAGCAACATTGGAGTGGCTCGAGAACAAATATAGTGGCCCAGTCAAAGTCCTGATCTCAATCCCATTGAGAATCTGTGGCACTATTTGAAAATTGCGGTCCACAAGCGTCCTGAACAACGTGGAGCAAATCTGCCAAGAAGAATGGGCCATAATCACTCCGACACTGTGTGCAAAGCTGGTACATACTTACCCCAAAAGACTTAAAGCTGTTATTGCAGCGAAAGGTGGCTCTACCAAATATTAATGTGTGGGGGTTGAATACTTATGCAAGCAAGATATTTCAGTTTTTTATTTTTCTTAAAAATATTTCCCAACATAAAACCAATGTCACCTTACAATAATTGATTCTGAGTTTCAGTGTTTAAAAATAAAATATCAAACAGAACAAAATTTCAGTGTACCACTTGTAATTCAGTAATATGAGAGAATTGGTCAGGGGTCTGAATACATTTTCAAGGTACTGTATACGACCCCTCCATCAGAATTATATTATTGATGTATTTTGGGGTTTATCATGAAGCAATAGACATGTTTAAAAATAACACTTTGTTTTCTCTCAAGAATTCTGGTCTCGGGACCGAGGAGGGTATCATGCTACAAACCTGTATTACGATATGATAATAATCGTTGCAGCCCTAGCGACAATGGCATTCATACTTAGTTTGTGGTCTCCTGTTTGAAGGCAAGGTCTGTATTAACCTATAGAAAAATATAGTAAGCACCTGCTTTTTGTGCCACAGAAAAGATAAAGGCTATCAAAAAATGTTTTATATTGAGAAAGTAGAAAAAGGTAAAACAAGGCCATTTTTATGTATTTTATCTGTTAAGAAAATTTAATTAAAAAAAAATCAAGTAGGGCACAGTAGTGCATGTTTGTATAGGGACCAAAAATAAATACATCTGGCCCTGTATGTTGGATAGACAGACTAAAAATTTTAATATACTGTGTCTTCCTTTGTGTGGCTGTAGATAAAAAAAAAAGTCAGTTTTCAAGAGGAACATAGCAATACTTAGTTTATCAGCCCATGTTGATCCACTGCTTGCGACACAAAATCTAATAAAATGATCATCAAGGCAGGTGTTTATGATGGGATGCTTGATTTACACAACCTTTGGTCCTTGTTTGGAAAGTTTAAAAAAATAATAATAATAAAATAAAAAAAAAAAAAACAACAAGACCAAACTCCAAGTATGGTAAACAGCCACAGGGTATATTAAACATTCAAATGAAAGGTCACAGGATGAGTCATAAAATAGATATTTCCTCTTTCAGTTAAGAGCCAGCTCTCTCTCCCTCTCTTCTTTAGACTATTCACTGTAGGATTTTTTTTTAAAAAAAATGTAGGCCTCCATACCACAGAGGTTAGAGGAGAGGGATCTGTTTCTGAATTGATGCTAAATTATAAGCATCAAGTTCCTGGTGGGCTATGTAGCAGGCAACGTGTGGGGTCTTGCGTGCAGCACAAGTGCTGGCTATTGATTTTCAAATATGAAGCAGGAATGTTGTCCAGGTTTATACAGATATGCTTGCCAACAATATTCTTCTTTTGCCAGATTTTTCTAATTCGTTCATAAAGAAATTGTATAATGATCCACTAACATTTGGGCGTGTACCACAAATAACTTTGAATGAAGCGCACAGTTCTACAAAGAGCCTTTTTGCCTTTTTCGTTAAATTCAGTGCTTTTCAGCATAACCTCAGTAGCAATTAAACCAAATTCTAAAAGGTTGCAGTCTACAGTATTTACTGCTAAACCATCTTCAGTAAAAAAAAAAAAAAAAGTATTTTGCAAAGACGGGACGGCTCGCAACGAGCAGAAGGATTTCAATAGCATTTTTCTGTTTGGTTGTCCAGTTTGTGTACGTTGTTGTCATCACCCACAGACGCTATCTCCCACAGCATTATTATTATTATTATTATTATTATTATTATTATTATTATTATACCTTTAAGCAAACTTGTTAGAAACGAAAGGTTTAACTACAATGACAGGAGGCAGTGAAAGCAGTAGTGAAATTGAATACGCTTTTAATTGATGTTTCCCAAAGCTTGCGATTGATGTTGCTGCTAATATATGTTGGGGAGGGGGGAGGTTCTTGAATGTAACTCCCCATTTAAAGTTCACACCCCGCAAAGAGGTGGTCGGGAAATTTTGAGTAATGTTTTGGCAAGGGCTGCTCTATACCCCCTTCACCACATGGTTGTTAACGACCTGCGGTGAATGGAGAGCCCCCAAGTCCCAAACAATGTTAATCAGTACTGAGAAAGATTAAGTTGGGATTGGTGAATCACTTTCTTAGTAATAACAGCTCAATGCTTGAACTTCGCATTCTGCCAAGGTCAATACAACTCTAAGAATAGGTTTGTTTTTCTTTTAATGTATAGCTATTTTAGTGAATTCTTAGAATCTCACTTAATTGCAATTAGAGTTGGCCAGGGTGCACTATTTCCGTTAAAGTGCCATTTCAGTTTGTTTCCCCCAGTGGAAGCAATTACATTAGCAGTTGCTTCATTACAAATGTAAAGTCTGTTTCCCTAGTTCTGTATCTTATCATTTTTACTGCCAGTGAGTGGATGTCACTGTCGATCGACAAAAAAGCTCTTCAGAATATGACACAAATTACAGGGTAAGCATGATGAACAACCATGTGACTGCCAGTGACCGCTTATTACCCGCAAGATCAGAACACAGGCACTGAAGGTGACCATGCAAAACATAGAAGAAGCCATGACTTTTCTAACAGTAGTCCATGCCCAAGCCTGGTTTGGACTGTGACTGTCTACAAGTGTCTATGAGGGATGTGAAGGTGGGCAGGTTTCAATGGAAGAGGAAGCTTATTCCATCACTACCTTTGGGTAATGACAGCAAACTTAACGTCACACAAATAAGTGTGCAAGTGTAAATGTTACAGGTTAGTGTCATAAATGACCAAAGTTTTAATTGTTTTATTCACTGGTGGTTTTATTGTACACTGTTTTAGTTGCACTAATCATTGCATTTTTTACACTGTGCATTTTAATTATTTATAATACCCAAAGGGAGACGCCAATAAGGAGTTTTATGCATGTGTTTTATCCTTTTAATTATTTTACCACAGGCATGGTCACAAGCAATTCGGAGTTATAGTCAGGTGCAAGTCATCAGTGCCACTTGAATAGTGCCTCTATAGAACTGGAACAAAATGAACAGAGAGACCTGGGGGGGGGGGGGGGGGGGGGGGGGGCACATTGGACATGGTAGGAAGAGAAGCAGCGCTGGAGCCTAAGCAATAAATACATTGAAGAGAAGCAGACGGAAACAAAATAGCACAGCTAAATGCAGTGAAGACCACGTCACAGAAAAGGGCTTTCCCCTCTCTCTCCCTTTGCTCCACAAGGACTGCAGAGAAGACAGATTGCTGTATTACCTGCGGACACTCTGATAAGTGAGGCTGTCACCTACTAGAGTTAAGTATCAGTGGCTGGGTCAAAAGACTAATAGTTTTGTAGGGAGTGGCTGAATGCAGGGTGTGTGAATTAGCCCCGCTCAGAGAGTGAGACAGGGAGGGGAGGGTTGTTTTCATTGTTTCTCCAGGATCAATGTCATGGAGGGAGGAAACACCCCCTGGAGGCGGGCATAGCAACTGGATGCAAAGCATTGGCAAGGAGCTAGCTGGACTTAAAGTGCCTGCATTATGGTGAAGACCACTTTGGAGAAGATTGCTTTTTGTCCATTGAGGAGCTAGACACTTTGTGGCCATTGAAGGTCAGTTTACACTAATGGTATTGTGGACATAATTAATCTACCTAAACAGTGTAGGACATTTTGAAATTCTTCAGTGGGACTGAACTATACGGTTTACTTACCTGAATACTTACTTTGTGGATATTATAGAATCTCTGGGAAAGAGGGGGTAGACATTCTTGTTGTTGACATTTCCTTGGGGACGGACGGATGTTGTTACAGAATGTATTGATTTTTGTTGTTGGACATAATAATAAAGAACAACCATTTAACGTAGCTGTACGGTTCCTGGGGTGGTCCGGTGGTCAGTCTGAGAGCTAAACAACCTGGGGGGTATAGAAAAGAGAGTTATTATAAAAAAATATCTGTAAAGTCACACAACATACTGAAGACTAATGTTAAAAATAGAAGCAAAAAGACTTTAAAATGAACAAAGATGCAAGCGCGTCTATGGATTTGATGCACATTGAAAAACTAAGCAAATATACCCTCTGGTAATTAACTAGAGGTTACAGCTAGTCAATGTCATTCTTGGTCTTCATCTATAGGCAAAATTCCCTTTTAAAGAATCTTATCCTTTAAGCATGCAGTTTTTAAATGCAATCACTCCTGGTATTCTAATTTCAATTTGTCAGTATAAGAGAGACGGCTTCACGGGGACAACATCCCATCCTTGTATGAAATAATTAATGGACATTGAATTTTGTGTGTTTCAGTTTAGTATGTTTCAGATTTCCTTTTTTAATTGACACCATCCCAAAGGAATGCAAAACAACATACAACAAGCATTTGTTTGTTGCTCAATTTTCTCATATGAAAAGAAGACCATCCTAATCTCCCAATGATGGCTCATAATCAAAGGAAATGATACCGCGCTCCAGTCAGGCCTACATCGCCTTGGATAGAGTCATCCCATCTGCTTTACTATGAGTCAGTTTGACAGGGCGTTTACATGTAGGACTGGTTGGTATATGTGGTCTGTTAGGTCTACAACAAGCGAATTTGTGGTTTCCTAACTAAAGCAGCTGATAATTAAAGAAAGTTAAAATCATAATTCACTTTGCTTTATTGCCAGGTTTGTGATTTGTCTTTTATGATTTTGCAGCACAATATGTTTACCAAAACTAAAATGTTAAAAAAAAAAACTATTCAGACAATATTAAAATGTCCATGAATTGTGCTTTTCCCCTTCCTAAGCAATGTGCATGCAAGTGAAGAAACCCTACAAAAGCATTCAAAAGGACCACAGTGGTTCAAGGGTTGTCAAATAGAAGATGAGGTTCACCACTCATTCCTATGATGGTAGAATTGTAGCAACATCTTATATCAACATCACCCATTTGTGGTCAAATATTTCCTGATCAATGCCAACTACTGGTGCACAAAATAATCAATTGCAATCCAACTGACATACCTATAATGAATTATTCACTACTAGTTATCCAAATACAACAAGCAGACACTGTTCTTCCATTGTTTTCTGTGGAGGTCAGATGTTCTGTTATTACTTACTAACTTTTAGAATTTTGCCTACATAGTTAACCACTATCAAAAATATGCATGCTAAGTATATGTTAGCCTTAGTGTTAACAGAGCAGTAAGTGTAGAGTGGAAGCTTATTTATTTAATATTCATAATTCTTTCACAATGTTTTCCATGTACAGTATTATACACAAATGCTAATAATTTATTGCATCTTATGATGGCTTTTCTGATTGGTGACAAACATTCCCAAAATGCTAAATTATAAACATGTTTAATCCTAAAGTTTAAACAGTTGCTAACAAAAGCAGTATCTTTAAAAATTGATGGTACTGCTATATCCTAGTGATATAAATTAATGGAGCCGATATTAGTCTGTTGACTTCAAAAATATACACATATTTGTTTAATTTAACATTTTTCTTCCCATATGACTCCAGCGAAAATGCAATCTCGCCTCTCAAGATACGTTGTGAGAAAATTAACTCCATGTAGGTTCTACCTGCTAAGATGGACAAGTGAACGTGGGAAACGTGGACAGAAGCAATTGTTAAAAGTGTAATGGAAGACTGAATGTGACGTCTGGGTGATTTGGAAGTTAAGCTTTAGGAAATGGACTCACAAATAATTTAGCAAAATTCTTATGAAATTTGATGGATGATTTATAGTTAAATAGACTTTTTAAAAGGCAGTGGCTTACTCGTAATTGACAATGTGAGGGATTGGCGTTGTGTGACGTTTAACCAACACGCGCCATACTTTTTAAAATAAGGTAAAAGGATATGTTAAAATTATTTAAAGCCCAATTTCTACCATACATGTCAAAATGTGTGTTTATTTTATTACAATTTGTTATGCTTTTTAAATATTTTAATCCTGCTGGTATTTTACCTCAGCCTGTGTGATTTATTGACCCCATTAAACTAAATGCAATACAAAATGCAACAGAAAAAGCCAGAGATAGTGCAGGGTTAGCTACTTGTTTATGGTGACAGCATTAAGACCTTCAACTGTTTAGATTAGACCACATAGCCAAGTTGTAACTTTATTTTTTCAGTCTAATCAGCTTTAAGATATCAAAGGGAAACTTTGTAACATGAATAATATTGTCATCCAAATATGAAAGAATGATAGAGTTTACCTGGTAACTAAGTGCTACATTGTTCCACTGAATGGACTGCCAACAAACAACAGGGCAACAGGTAAAGGAAACATACATAACTTATTGGTTCTAATTTAATACATTGACGTAATCATACTGAAAGGCAGAAAGGCTAAGCAACTCTTGCCTTCTTTTAGAAAATTAAATATGATACATTAAACTGTCCACAGGACACTTGAACGTTATCACTGAAACTACTGCAAAGCTGGTGCTTGAGGGCAGCCCTTGTGCAGATATTCTTTGTGTCCAGTAATAGAATAATGAAGCAGGGGACACAAACTGTACATCTAAGCCATTACAGTCCTGGATAAAACAGATCAGGTGGCAACCCTAATATATATGTGCTGATACATTTTTGGTGGCAAATGAAATGTTTTTTGGTGTAACTTAATTAGTGACTTTGACTTTGACTTTAACAAGTGAATAAGCTTTTATACAAGTAGATAGAGCAATGCTTTTAACAGTAACAGACTAACTACTTTTCAGGAGCTGGAAACACTTTCCAAATATAAAATTAATAATTGTATGTAGCTATGATATATAATATGCTTATTCAGTTAGCTCAAAAATACAATCCCTGCATTTTCAGATAACAGAATATGAGAGTGGTACAAAAGTTAATCTCAGTCCGGTCAGACTGCCTTGGGTGTTCCACTCTTTCTTGGAAGGTTATGAAAAACATTTTTTTTAGGCTGAGCGTGCAGTCTTTAGCCGAATTGCTATGTACAGCTTAGTTTCTCTAATTTCTAAATGCAAATTTATAGCAGATGTAGAGAAAAACCCCTTCCGCTTCTTGGCTCTCTTAAAGTGAAGCATCCCCATCATGCATCATTTGTGTGCCACAGTTAGGAAAGTGGGCTAGAGCAAACTCACAGGGTACTTCAGAGCTGTCTCATCACCATCTACTTAACACTGAGACAAATCCCTTTGAAAGTCAGGCATTCATTTTAGAGTGGCCTGGAATAAATCAATGTTATGGCAGCGCCATAGCCATTATAAGGTATAGCTATGGCAGTGCCATAAACTTGCATTTAATTCAGACTAGTGTTTATTTGTCCATATATAATAATATTGATAATATCTCAATCCTAGTTTAACCACTGACTCACTGTGTGTGTGTGACCTTGAGCAAGTCACTTAACCTGCTTGTGCTCTGTCCTTCAGATGAGATGTAAAACCAAGTTCCTATTGTAAGTGACTCTGCAGCAGCAGCAGTTATTGAGGATGCATAATTCACCCCCTAGTCTCTGTAAGTTGCTTCGGATAAAAGCTTCTAAATTCCATGTGTTTTATTGACAAATTGACTAGTGATCAAAACACATTCACAACGGTCACATAATATGTGTTTAGTATTCTGTACATAATAGATGTAAGACATTTAATTAAGCATATGCTATATATTAAACTACCAAAGTCTTCTCTATAGTAGATGAAATCAAATTCCAAAATATGGAACCTACTGTATAATGTTAATGCTAAGTCATTCTGTATCAAATAAACCAAATTTAAAAAAAAATCCTCCCCATTTGACCAGATTTAAACATTCACAAAATACTTTGCATCTAATGCATATACTATAAATTTTAATCTCAATTATTTGGGGAATTATGTCAGCCCAACTGTGAGACAAAAATTTTTACCATCTGTCCAGGTTTCACCCTATAATTTTGTAGCACTTAGTTACCAGTAAACTCTGTTTACCATTTGATAAATATAGCCAAACTTACACCAATTATTTCTGAATCTGATGCCGAGAGACTAATGCATGTCTTTGTTTCATCTAGAATTGATTATTGTAATGCACTTTTTTTTGGTGGCACAAAACATGTGGTGTCCCACTTGTAGCTTGTTCAGAATACTGCCGTTGAATTCTGACTAAAACCAGAAAAAGTAAACATATTACACACATTTATAAAATGGCTTTGTGGGTTTTAATGTAACTTTAAAATTGCTGCTTTTGTATTATGTGTATACTGTTATTTAAATGGTCTGATTATAGCAGTTGTATGTGTGACATGCTATACAAATATATTGTGATGTGTTCTTTTTTCTGCTATGTACTGTGTATTGCTTTGCGATACTTTTGTATAAAAAGCTCTATATAAATGCAATAAATAAATAAATAAATAGATAACAATTCTAGATAACAGACACAAAAGAGGAATTTATTAACTTAGTCTGAAGGAATGAAAAACACTCTTTAAAATATCAGTTTGAATCTGCGTGTGGCCACTGAAATTCCCAAAATAAAACATCTGTTGGTTGATTGATTCCTGAATCAAATCATCCATAGCAACAAAATGAGTTTAAGCTTTTAAAACTTCTATTTTTCTAATGTATGGACAATTACCAAATCACAATTCAACACATCCATCAAGCACTTGCTTTGGGCAGCTTTTATACTGTAGAGTGCCACTGCAATTATAACTGGGCTTTTCATATTTTATTCAGGGCAACACTTTACTGAAGACACAATGATAAGCCCATCAGAGAGAGCACAGCACAATGCTCAAGGCTGTTGCAGCTTCATTCTCAATATTTCACTTCACTAGATAATATGGCTTGTTCATGGTAACACAATATGCAAAAGTGAATTCTTGGGTTGTAATGGCATTTCTACAGATGCAATGAATCCTATCACATTTCATAACTTGTTTTAAAATAAATTTTTGTGGATTGCTGATTACCTGTTTCAAGGCTCTTGTATTAAACTATAGGTCTATGGGACCACAAGCATCTGTGTATGAGGGAATATCCTCTAGTAGAAGTGAACCAACAGAGGTAGTCAATCTGGTACCCATACACCAAAGCATGCTATCCTATAGCTATATTATTTACTGCTTTGCCGTTAATATATAAATGACAAAATCCAACTAGAGGTGTTTGTCATAACAAGTCTTTATTTAGTCCATTGGCTTGCAAATAGTTTTGCCATATTTAGGTTTGTTTATGTTTTGAAGGGAATTCCTTTAAGTGTCTGCTGTACTTAACAAAGTGTGATTTCATTGCTTTGTCTTTGCAGTTGAAGGGAACACTGAGAGTTGCCTAAGGTATGGTTTTTGCAACCAGATGACGTAAACCGATCCCATATCATATTCAAAAATACATATAGATTGTTTAAAGGAACCTTCGTATCAAGTTTCTTATTAACAGGTTTTTTTTAGTATCAAGTATTAAAGAAAAGAATCAAGCAAACAATCTGTTTCTGTGAAAAGCCCATGTACATTGATATATATTGTCCTTGTGAAGAATGCCGTCATGCATTCCAAAACAAAGGGATGTCATTTTCCTTTGTTTCCTTATGCAATGGTTAAAAAAAAAAACTAAAATCTAATCACTTTTCCATGCAAATGTATTTAGATTGCATTCTGAGTGATGTCTTGAAACATTGTGATATACAATCATCACAGTAGGAAGTAGGGAGGTAAATCCTGTCAGTGTGAATTCAAGCAATGTGGTAACCCTGTGTAGGGAAAAGAATACAAGAATACACTGATATATATATATATATATATATATATATATATATATATATATATATATATATATATATATATATATATTATATTAAATCAATTCAAATTTCAGTTAAAAAACATAAACGTTGATCAGTATTATAGCTGCACTATCAAATACGAGTCCTGGCAAACGTCATTTTGTGTCATGGACCTGTGATTACGTTGTTTTTTCTTTAGTCCCTTCCAGAAACTTTATTGCAATGTATTGAGGTTCATGCAATTAAATAGTGTGAGTTTCTTATATGGAAAAATAATATTGCAGCCATTGCTGTACATAGACACTCTGTTACAGTATCTGCACTATGCCTTACAAAAGATTCTTCTGTTAAACAAGTTTATAACTAACTGTGTTTACAGTACAATCAGATTCTAATGCAGTTTCAAAAAATAAGAATGAATGACAGGTAAACAGGTTACATTTTTGAGGTTCCTAAGTATTCATTTATCATTATTCATAGAATAATTTCAGCCACAATTATTCAGATTGACATTACATATGGGTTATAGATTATTCCAATTTTACCCAAACATGCAAAATATCTCGTAACAATCTCTTGTCATTGTGTGACTCTTGCTGTAGCTTCAAGTTTACTCACAGCAAATAGGGAAACACTGGAGCAGGATTTCTGTATTATGCAATACCCTCCACTAATATAAGTGCATACAGACCCTCCCCTGCTTCCTTTTGGGGAGTTATAGCTATAGGTCAGTATAAGGAGTCTCCAAAAATTAGGTTCACTTCTGACTTTTTAAATCTGATCATGTCACACCTCAACCCAACTTTTAAAATTGAAAACAATTATTAACGTTGATATCTGGCCATGACCTTTGGAAGGAACATTGTTATAAAAAAAAAGTTAAGCAATACTTCAAATCTCAGACTGAGTGTTAAAAGTCAAAAGTTTTAAAAGTGTTAAAAGTCACCCTATTATAATCTGGTAATAAGTAAGATAGTAGGTAGCATTCTGTATCAACGTCACTCTGAGAAGAAGATTTCAAAAGCCCAGTTTTTCTATTTAAAGTACAGTTTTAATATACTGATGGCATAATCACTGTTGTTTAAGCAAATTAGTCCCTTCGTAGAATGAACTGCAGTTTAAAAAAATATATATATTTATTTAACATTTTTGCATTTTAACCACAGTAATTACAATATTTAATACATTTTTTTTTTTAAATATATGTAAAATTACAAAATAAGTACTGCAACACAAATGAATTTATCACAGTTTTGTGTTAATATGTGTTGCATTGCATTCAGCTCCAACTGTTGATCTCAAACAGAAACTCTGTCTTTAATTTGATGCTACTCTATTAACTACATCTGTTTGTTTTTTTCAGTGTCCCTGTTTTTCAGATCCTTTCCATAATATAAAGGAAGCCAGGCCTCTATAATTGTGGTCCCATGGCTGGTGGTGCAGACAGTACCAAACTGTCTTTATAAAGAGAAAAAATAATGTACTACATTACTTGGCCTCTATTATCTAAACAGCATCTGATCTATATAGCCCCCTAACCCTATAATGATCCCATTGGTGTATTCAATCAGTTGGGATTTCTTGACATCCTTATTAATATTTCTAAATCCAATTACAACATAAAACAGCAGAAAGAAGCATGAAAGCAGGTTGTACAAGATATGAAAGAGACAATTAAAATAGACTCCAGGGTTCATCAATTCAATACTGACACAATACCAATGGAATGCTAACATTTATCCTCTTATGATCCTATGTAATGCATTTTGTATTGTACAGTATATTGTTTGGGGCGGGTGTTTGCAAGAGTGATAGGAGTAAGACACTGAAAAATGTTAACCAAAATATGGTTCTCTCTAACCAAACTGTTACTGCGGCAATTAGATGCACAATTGGACCCTATTTCTGAATGTGTGGCTGAGGAAAAGGAATTCAAAATATCTGGAGATGCAGAAAAATACAGCATTTGATGGGAACAAAATCTTTGCAGGAATCTCATTTAGAATAAACAACGTTCAAAAGTTTTTAATTATACCTAAAACTACATGCTTTAACCGGAATTAAGGGGTTTTAGTAACAGAATGTGGTGAGGACTGATTACTTGATAATATGTTGCAAAACATAGCCTAGCTTGCAAACCTCTGGTCTGCCAACCTTCCAATTGAGGGTAAAATGGACAGGATAAAAAAGCTTTGCTTGCTTTCTCACTGTGCAGTAGCTCTTGTCAGATGTAGAAGGGCTGTGTATTGCAAGTTTGGTGTGGTATTATTATTTGTTTGTTTAGCAGGTGTCTTTATCCAAGGCAACTTACAGAGACTATTGTGTGTGAACTATGCATCAGCTGCAGAAATGGAGCACAAGGTGATTAAGTATCTTTCTCAGGGTCACACAACGAGTCAGTAGCTGAGCTGGAATTTGAACCAGGGGACCTCCTGGTTACAAGTCATTTTCTTTAACCACTGGACCACACAGCCTATTATTCTAATAAAGTAATTTGCGCGTGCATTATTAAATGTAATATTAAGACAATTCCAATTCCATGTCAAAACATGATTACAAGGAAGGTGCAAGACGAATATTTTTTCCACCAATGTACTTTTTTGAATATCGTCCAAAAAACAAATAACCAGTGCAATCACATACAGATGGTCCTCATAGTCGCGTAAGTATTTATACAATGTGTATAAAGTCACCATTTCATCAGAAATCTCCAATGCAATCAAAAACATCTGTAGGAAGTTAGGCATCTATGATGAATGTCATTCCTAAACTAGCTGTGGAGGGTTAGCAAATTAATCTTGTACCCCATTCACGTACTATACCAACACAAAGAGATTGGAAATGGAATTTAACATTGAGCCTTAATGTTGGTAAAATAATGACAGTGGAACTTTATTCACAAGTTCTGCTGTGCATTGCCGCTATTGGGTCACAGAAGATTTGAAAGGTGCATTTTGTTTCTGATTAACCTATATCCTGTATCTATGAAATTGTATGTTGGGATTTTCATTATAAATCAAATACAGTAGGTTTTATGTTGCTGGGATCTAGAATTCATTTTAGTGGTGGCACCATACATTGAAACTCAAGTACAAAAACCATGTATATGCTCTTGTGACCCTCAATAATGTTTTCATTGGTTATTACTGTTATCTAAAATGTAACACTTGATTTCTTAGGGTCTCAGCTGTTAATAGTTAAAAAGGGGAATGGGATTCAATAAACAGAAATATTTTGGGTGCCAATATGATATTACTGAATTCCTTAAAAAGAAGCATTTCATTAATTTACCATTTGTTCTTTGTGGGATAGGGGATATTACTGAGAGGCAGGGTTTTTAGTATTTTATAGTGTTTTTAACCATCTAGTCTGTGAGTTCTCTGACAACTGGTTTATATTCTTATTCTATCCTTTTTTCTTACCTTTTGGTTGTTTAATGCTTGTCTGTATTCTCGTACTGTTGTAATACACTGCTGTGGTGTTTGTTTTGCTTCCTTGTTGCTGTTGCCATGGATTTTCTTTTTTTATAGAGCACTATCAGGGGGTGTTGTCATGCTATTCAGTTTGCGTCCACTAGTGCAGAGTAAAGGACCTCCTGTGAAAAGAGACTGGGGGTAGAAGAAGAAAAAGAGTTAGTACAGGGACACTGGTAACTAGAATCCCAAAGGAAGATGTCATGTCCCCAGCTTTAGCTTGACATGGGATGAATGAGTTCTTCAGGGAAGCTAGGGAAGAGAAATACAGCGTCTCAGTTTGCCATGTTTATGTGTGTAATGGCAGCAGTGTTTCACCACAGACTGTGTTGGGGAAACAGGTACTTTGAGGTAAAGATAAATCAAGCGGTCCCATGTAATTTTGCTTTTTTTTTTTTCTTCCTATAGGAATACTTTGTAATTACGGCCCTTCTATCCTTTCGGTATCTTTTAAAAAGTATGAAAACTAAAGTAAATGTTAAATGTGTGGCACTATTTAATGCTAGAATTGCATAAAATGCAAAATAAAATAAACATCAGTTATCAAAGTTGTTCTTATTTTGTTATTTGGTACTTTTTAAAAGACGCTATAAGTATACATTTTATTAATATAGCTAGGCCTATACGTTGTGTCTATTAACCCAGTATTTTGTTATATTATATTATATTACAGCATATTATGACCTAATTTAAGTAAATGCATCTCTCGGTTTACTTAATACAAGTCATAACTACATAACAATTTCTTGGTAATTGTTAAGGTGTATTCCTAAAAGCATTTATATACATTCTGACCACTGAAAAGCCATGTTTTTATTTTTATTTTTATTTTTATTTTTTTTGGAGAATTGCACCCATAGCATAAAGCCCCAGGGTTCCTGCTCGGAAGTAGAGATGATATCAGATGCAATATGGGCAGAGTTAGCAACCAGTAACAATAAAAAAAAAGCGGTATATTATTGTGGCTGCTGTTAAAAGGGGGAAATGAAGATCAGACAACAGAGTAATTACAAACTCAGCTCCAGACTATGCTTTGTGGTAAATTATGAGTCAGCCACTCGCTGAACTCGTAATCTTATTGGAAGGTAGACAGAAAACCCTTTTCAGTGGCGGACAAACATGAGCATCTGAGAAAGGAATGAAGGGACGAGTTCTGGAGATTTTCCATTTCCCGTTCATAAATGACGCAAGAGAATCCTGTGTGCTGTCTTGTTACACAGAAATGCTAGAAAACAGTTGAATGGCTTTCTGAGTGAGTTAAAGGTACCTTGGGTAAAGCACTAGTTCATTAGGACCAGACGTACCTAAAAACAATAGAGGAATATAACAGCATGTATCATAATAAGTCAATCACATGACTCCGCTCACCTCCAAGTTCATTTAACAAACTCAATTATTTCCAGATAGCTATTTACCGTTAAAAGAGTCCCTATTAAATATGATCAAATATGATACAGTGGGATGAGGCTCGCTATAAGGCTTTCCAGCAGTGTGGCGGTATCATTAAAATAGACCCAATTAAAGTTCCTCAGGCACACTCTATGCCTTTATGTAATTGATGCTTTCTTCTGTACCTGCTTCTTGAAATCCCCATCATCAGAATCATCATCATCTTTAAAAGACACTAGAGATGTCAGGGTTAAAATATACTGTCAAATAGAACATTGGGTCCACACAATAGACAACAGTGTAATTAATGATTTAATTCATGCAAAGCACGCATCTATAAAGAATTTTGTCCGTAAACGAACTGGGAATTGTGATTTTGAGAATTATATGAGGTCAGTGTTCTTGGCTTACCTTCCTTCCTTCCTCCACTCCACCGGTTCCTTTTCACATGCCAGTAACTCCCCATTCCGCTTTAGATTGTATGCAATGTGGATACATAAGTTGACCAGCTTATATGTGTAGCAGTAGCGATGCCAGGCCCTGGGTATCACAGCACACAAATTCGCTGTAAGGAAATATCAATACAGCAGAGCGACAGAGCTTCTTAGGGTTTAAAATGGCAGACCATGAATTGAGAAAGCTGACGACTTCATGTTTTTCAGCCATTTGTTTCCTAATCTGCATGAGAAGAAAACAAAGAAAACAGAAGTTTAGCATGACAAAATGGCATTTTAATACGATTTGGAAAAGCCTAAAAATTACATGGGCAGTACTGTGAAGAACCCTTCGTAATCTGAGTTCACTGTAATATTCTATTTAAAATTGTGGGTTGATTCTAATGGAGTATTATAAATTTGGTTTATCCTGCCTCATGTAGCGGTGAATTGATTTATGAGTAGTGAAAACTTTGTTTATGTTAGCTTGCCAAGTTGCTTTTCTAGGGAAAGGCACTCTTATTTTTTTTTATTTTTTAAAAGTACTGCTCAGCAGTTTAAGTTCCATTTAAACCATGTTTTAAAGGGAAATACACTGCTTCCCTTAAAGATGTGGAAAGGACAAATGTATGTATTAATCTAGCAACTGTCATGTGGTGCTATCCAACTTTTCCACTTGCATTGTTAAATACCGGCCAGCGGAAAGTGGAATAAGCAGGTGGAAATAAAAAGCCTTTTGGCAATTTCAAGAAAGATTCCCTTCAAGCTCCCTTCCAACATTTGTATAAGTTGTCATGAGAATTCTGGCTCCATAACAAAGATGAATTCCAAGCCAGTAAAAGACACGCACACAATAACCTGGCAGTGTTGTGGATGTGTGTCTGTTTTGTTCCCATACCTAACACTGATAAATCAATCAGATCAGCATGTTGAGCCTGCTGTTTTCAGCCTAGTCTTCAGGGTCCATTAGTTGTAATTAAAGCAACCAGGCTGTTATTTCAACCAGCTTGAAACCAACCTACAAGGAAATCTTCTATATTTTGTGTTGGTTTCTGGTAAGTGATAGTTTGTCTGGGATTCTCAGGGATTTAAAATAAGTAACTTTTTACAAGGGGCCGATGAGACTTGTTGGAACATATGCTGAACAACAAATTTATTTTATTTGGATATGGCATCCATGAGTCTTCTGTTTATCTTGAAGTGAAAGCTCCATATCTAAAAACAGATCATTATATAGCAGTCTTACCGGGCCGAAAAAAGAAACACAGTGCCTGTGTTGGCTTGCAGAATATGTAAATCTATATGCAAAAGTGTGCAAATTAAGTTTAGTATCAAAGCTATCAAGAAACTAGCCTGCATCGGTTGTGGTTTTACATGTTCATGTCGAATTCATGCTTAGGATGCTTCTTTCCCAGTCCATTATTAGAGTATATGAATGGACCTTTTTGTAGTTAAAGAAGGAAACAAACCAAAATCAGCCAACACACCCTAACAATATGTTGAGCTGAAAAGCCTGCATGCAGTGCGTGAGAAGACAAATGGCAATTTTATAGTGGTTTCTGTGGTATTTTGCAGGAGGAACTATACCCATACCCAATATTTTGAATCCATACCTTTCAATTATCATTAGCAACGTCTGAATAAGGAATGCTGAAAGTCTGAGCTTGTATCATGTAAGTGGTTTCCATGACAACCACCTCCTTCTCTCGTAAATTGTTTTTAAATTTACAGTGAGGGTAGCTGGGAACAAATTTGGCTGAACTTTGAGTCTTGAGTAAACTTGGCTGGTTAAAAACTTTTAAACCAGCCACAAAATTATGGCAAGGAAAAATGGCCAGTTCTATCATTGTAGACAACACCCCAAGTCAAGTGGTCACATACAGAGTGGTGAGTGACTTGTATTGCGCTGTTGCACTGATTTATTAGCAAAACAGAAAATTAAAAGGCTGAACAAAACAGAACAAACACTGACTGAACAAACAAAACGTGGCCAAACAAAAAGACAAACACACAGTGGATGAACACTAAACAAACATCGTGCTGGTGCTCCAGGACACGTAGCAATACCTTGCTTTTCTAGTTTTTAATTATTTTCTCCTCTCTCCTCTCTCCCGGTCTTCACTCCCAAACACACAACCCAGAGTGAGTGAAACGTACACCTATATATATATGCAGCTGTGCCAGGATTCAATTACTAATTAATTATTCACTTGAATCCCAGCATGTGAACTAATTTGTGCACTTCCTGTGCTCACATACTAATACATATTTTATCTACACGTGAAGTGATTGTGCAATCCCCATGCCTAAATACATATTACAACACTTGTGCTACATAACCCAATTATATCCTGTGCACCAATAGATATACACCAACATTAACACACCACACACAACACAACACACAAAATACACAGAGGGGCGGTAGCACCCCATCACAAAAAGACAAAATAATGAATCCATGTATTTTTTATCATTCAATTCAAGTCTGAAAAATGTAAACATAAGCTGATGGGCAAACAGACGTCAAAAGTAATACAAATTCATAATAAGGGAACACAACATCATTAATCGGATTGATAACCCTATAATAACATATAAGGAAATGAAAGATGTATATATACAAAAAATTATAAATGTGTTAAAAGCAAAGAACAGACCAGAACAATATTCTGAAAAAAAGTTAACATCAATAATATTATACAAGACATTTGAGATAATGGTTGCTATATGAAATGGTAGCCGTATTAGTCCAGAGATGATAGACAAAGAGAAGGAGATGTAATACCTTTCATTGGACTAACTTAACAATAATTAACAACAAGCTTTCAAGACTTCAAAGGTCTCTTCAGATGAAAGACGGGTAAGAGAGATTAATGTTTGCATTCAAAGGTGGCATCAGAACTTCAACAAAAGAACCCATTTTGAATCACTATAATTCTAATGCAAGGAAAAGGCTGTGCTGAAAAAAGAACAAGTGACTGCATAATAAATAATGACAATAACAAAGAATAAATATATATATATATATATATATATATATATATATATATATATATATATATATATATATATATATACATAGAGAGAGAGAGAGAGAGAGAGAGAGAGAGAGAGAGAGAGAGAGAGAGACACACACACACACACACATATATACACTTAAATGCAATATATATATACACAAGTATTATAAATTGTAATGAGATAAAAAAAAGAAAAAAAAAACAGTATCCCTATTGAGTCCTTTGTTTTTGGAAAATCCAGGAATATTATAAATGTAAGTTTCCAAGTTCTCCTGTCTTGTGTGTTTTTGAAATTGTCCTTTAGAACAAGAACCATCAGATCATGCAGAGAATGGTTAGGCATGTTGAAATAGGTGCCAGTAGGAGTGCTGGTAATTTTGTTGCTGATGGTGTGTCTGTGTAGATTCATCCTTGTCCGAAGATGTTGTTTGGTTTCTTCTATGTAAGTACCATCGGAGCATTTGCTACATTTAATCATGTTGATAACACTTGTCCTTTTATCTCCAGTTTCCCTTGTGCTGTGAGCATGGTATCCTGCATAGAAATATGGGGACAGCTTTTGCATCTGTTGGTATTGCAGGGTTTAGTTCCATTGTGTGCATTGTTTAGGTCAGTAGTTTGCTCCGGATGATAAGCTGGGACAGGTTAGGTGGTTGTCTGTAGGATAGGAGAAGTGTTTCCAAGAAAATATTGGAGAGGGTGCTAAAATTGGCTGTAATTCTCGGATGATTTTGCAGAGAGGTTGTAGGGATGGATTGTACATAACAACTAAGCATGCTCTGAAACTATTGACAGAAACTAACATCTCTGCAGACTTCATGATACTGTCACCCAACAAGGATATTCTCCAAAACAGATTGACAGAGAAATGGAATGTTCCACCTGGATACCAAGAGAAAAATTGTTGGAATACAAAGTAAAACCTGTGTCTAATACAGTACCCTTAGTTGTTACTTACAATCAACATTTACTAAATCTGTAATCTGATGAAGACACTGAAGTGTCAAAATGTGTTGCTTGTTTTATGCTAAAAAAACAGATGGATATAATAAATATTACTTTTAATGGGATACAGAGTATTTCACCTTTATTGAACTGTTTGTAATTTAAAGGATCTATAGGAGTGTGCTGCCATAACGATTTCTGTTACTGGGGACAAGGGGATACTACAAACAGCTGAATCGGAGACAATCGCTCTAATTGTTTATTCCTTTATGGTAAGCACCCGGTGCATGAATTACTTTTTGATGATATAATCTATATTATATATACTATATTTTATATATATATATATATATATATATATGACACTCTATATATTATTCTACACTCTCCCGCCACAAACTTAGTGAACTACTTAACCACCTTCTCTCTCCTCCGGTTGCTCCTCCTGCCCTCTCTTCCTTCTATCCTCTCTCCATTGCTGATGTTTCCAGCTTAGTGTTGAAATCAACTACTGCCATGTGGCCTTGGATGCAATAGTGTCGCACACCCAGTCACTTGTGGTGTCCCCCAAGGATTTGTTCATGGGCCCCTTTTCTTCAATATCTACATACTTCCCTTGGGTCACCTGATCCGCCAACACAGCCTCATGTTTCACTCCTATGCTGACGACACCCAGCTCTACTTAAAACTCAACCCTGGAAGCCCCTCTGCCATGGTCCGACTCTCGGCTTGCATTCAAGACATCGAGGCCTGGAGGTCTGCCCGTTTTCTTCAGCTGAATACCAGCAAATCTGAACTCCTTCTAGTAGGATCTAAAACTCAACTTAACAATCTCAGGATTGCTGTCCTCAACTTCGGAAACTGTCTCCTGCTGCCTTCCCCCACAGTATGAAGCCTTGGTGTACTTCTTGACAGCAACCTTTCCTTTGATGCCCACATCTCCTCTGTGGTCAAATCTTCCTTCTACCATCTTTGAAACATCTCCAAAGTCTGTCCCCACCTTTCCCTCCTGGATGCGGAGATACTTTGTCATGCATTTATCTACTCTCAACTCGATTACTGCAACTCTCTATATGGTGGACACTCGCCACACACCATAAACAGACTGCAGCTAGTTCAGAATGCTGCTGCCAGGAACCTTACCGGATGTAAAAACGTGATCACATCACAACACTGGCTACCTGTAAAGTTCAGGATTACTTTCAAAACTCTCCTGCTCACTTACATTGCCCGTCATCACACAGGTCCGGAGTACCTCCTCAACTTGCTGACCCACTAATCTCCTGCCCACAAGCCGAGGTCCTCCGACTCTGGACTGCCTGTTATTCCCAAGCATAAGTGCAATGCACTTGGAGAACACTCATTTACCTTCATGGCTCCGACTCTTTGGAACTCTCTTCCAGCTTTGGTGCGTGATGCTCCCACCGTCGCTCACTTTATATCAACTCTCAAGACCCACCTGTTCTGTCTTGTGTTCCATGTTCTTTAAGCTTGATATCTGCTATTGGCTGCTGTGTTGATGCTACTATTTCAAGTATTATGCTACTACCATGTATTATGCATTTTTCACTGTATTTAATGTATTATGCTTTTTTGTTACTGTATGTCATGTATTACAGATTTTTCTGTATTTAAAGTATTATGGATTTTCTTGTTACTGCATCTTATAAAGTGCTTTGTGATGGTGGTCCATTATGAAAGGTGCTATATAAAATAAAGATTGATTAATTTACTTTTTATTTTATTTATTTATTAACACAAGACAGAAGAACTTGGGAACTTACATTTATAAAATTCCTGGAATCAAAAACCAAAGGACTCAATAGGGATACTGGTTTTCTATCTCATTACAATTTATAATACCTGTGTATATATGTGTGTATGTATGTGTATATGTATATATATATATATATATATATATATATATATATATATATGTATATATATATATGTATTAGTATGCATATGTATGTATGCATGTATGTACTACATGTATGTATTAACACCACTGCATTTACAGTAGCCCATCACTTCAACAGTGATCATACTGCTGAAGTCTATGTGATCAATCAGTGCTTTGGAACAAACGTTGGTCAGAAACAAAATGAATGCAAGTTGGAACCTCTGGGAATGAACATTCTTTCTAATAATCATGACACCATCTGCAGAATTTTCTGTATAATTACAATTCGTGAACAACAAGTTTACTGCACTGTGTTTACTTTTTTGTACATGTTTACATTCCAAGAAAGTCATTGTCACCGTCTTTTAGTCAGTTTGTTTAAAAGAGAGGTATATGGAAGGTGCAAGTATGAGATTAATTTGCGCAGTCCGCGATCGTGTAGACCAAAACTGTTAGTTGACATTTATGTGACAACTTTCATCCAATTCTGTGCATATGCAGTTGTTCAAACAGTCTTGGCTACCAATAAGTATGGAACAAATATAGCCTCCGTGTATTGTTAACTGTCAGACAAGAGTCATTTTAACCACGCATGGTGTAAACCTCTTGGAGGTTTACATACATTCAAATGTTTATATAGTAATATTTTTATTGCAACCGTTTTTTGTTTGTTTATTTGTTTTATTACTGTTAAAACTTTGTTTTGGCGGTTTCGAATTTGTCCAACAAATATGCAACTCTCCCTAATAGTTATCTAACAGCAAAAGAAGTTACAGACTTGTCTCCATTCCTGCGCAGAAGTCACATTTGTACTTTTTGATATATATATATACCCTGTTTGAATAGGCTAAATGTTGTTGTGAAGTTGTAATTTCAACCACAACAGTAAATTATCATGCATGTCTGAATGTGTATGGGAGCTTGCCTGGAGCTAAGTGTGTGGGATTTAAATGAAAGCTAATTGTTCATGTAAATTTAGGTCAGCAGATCATTTAGCTGTGAGGGGAGCTCTTTCTTCATATTTATGCCAATGGTATATTCAAGGAGAATACGTTTTTATTATTATTATTATTATTATTATTATTATTATTATTATTATTATTATTATTATTATTATTATTATTATTATTATATACGGTTGGGACAAGAAATACTATTAACTGAAATGGCAAAAAACTATTTGTATTGTGTCCCTTTTGAGAACAGTGCTGTTAATGACTAAAGAAAGTTTTTAGACACGTTTGTGATTATTCGTTTGTTTAAATCATATTGTCACACTCCCTTTGTTTGACCCTCTGTGAAACAATGTGATCCAATTGATTACTTTATTATTTATGAAATGTTTCTTTGAGTTTAATGTTGATTACATGTAAGGGTGGGGCCCATAAATACACAGCTCAAATCACTCCAGCAGCGTAATAAGTGTAATCAGTGGTCTATTTGTAATGTAATACTTTTTTCATTAACATAAACACTACTTGAACAAAATTATACACGGCCACCTACAAACCAAGTAAAAGTGATGAAGGGGTACCCCTGCTTTTATTGTTTACTGTTGTCAATTATAGGATAACAATGTAATATATCTGAACAGAAATATGGAATCGTTTTTAACCCACATGCAATTTTGCAGGATTCAGGAAGGGAGAAAAAGATACTAGGTTTCTAGTTTTCAATGTAATCAAACATGGATGAACTATATTTAGAAACCTTTTCTGGAGATGGGCCTGGTTTCTGAAGCATGAATATAATAGGTATTGCAAATTCCAATTCAAATGAAAATGAAAAGCTTCAGGCACCAGATTTTATATGTATTGGCGATTCAGTTTGTTAAAGGTAAAATAGACATATATAAGTAATATAGATGTGTGTAGAGATAAAGCGATTTGTGTATGATATGTCTTTCTACTGGATGGATTTAAAAACTAAATGTGAAATGGTGAATATTGTATGTTAAGATGTATGCTAATGTTAGGCTATTGTGTCTCGTAAAATATCAGTAGTCTTCAATTAGACATTTAAAAACAGATTATAATAACGTTCTGCCAGGGAAGATTGGGTCAAAAAATTAAAGTCATTGAATCAGTTTCTTCCTAAAAAGCATTTGAACTTGAATAGCTTTCTACCAATCCCATGTTTATGGACGGCAGTTTATTATTATTATTATTTTTAATAAAATTGAAAACACAAGTATATGGATCAGGACTTTAGTAATACAAACAAAAGGGAGAGCTGCCAATGCCGTTTATATTTCATGACGTAAATTACGCGTTGCGCACGCAGCTCGAACCTACTTGAGCTCCCTGTGAGAGCTGCACTTTCCTGTGCGAGCCTTCATTCTGCAGCGATACACCAAGAGCATAGTTCTTGCGGCGTAGCTCACACGGGTTAGTGCTGCCTGCGCAACTCATAGTTTACGTAAGGCTTCATTCACGCAACACCCCAACTCCGTGACCATAATACCCCATGAACCTTAGGTTTAGGGTTAGGTTATTGCTATGAAATAAACTTAGTTTTAGTACCTAAATTTATCAGCCTTATCATGTGATCGGGCTGTAGCCTATAATAATGACATCTATTACGAGTTGCGCACGCAGCACTACCCTGTGTGAGCTACGCTGCGGGAGCCTTCGTTCTGCAGCAATACCCCACTCCTATATACATTTGGAACATGTTGCACTTTCACGTTGGGTTTTTGGAAAACGCAGGTCGAGAGAGACTGGAAACAGCCGCGTGTTCATCATAACACAACCTGGTGGCGACAATGGTCGTTAACTCTTCTGTCTGTTATCGTGAGATGAGTCCATGAGCAATCTGCAGACTTGATACCTGCAATTTGTAATGCAAATATTGCCTACCTAAGTAAGATTTTGTGTATATAGGGATGTTTTATTACACTCACTTCGCTGGTCGAGATTTAAAGGGCAATGTAATGTTCATATTAAGAATGTTTTCTGTATTTAAACATATGTGGGGAATCTCAGTTGCTAGACATTGGATAAAGTGTCAGCAAACTTGGGAAGAATAGGTATAAATACAATATTTAATTATTACAAAAAAGAGAGCATTTTTTCTAAAACTGGACGAGGTTAGAGCCGGAAGCTGATTTCTATTTTCAATTTTAGAAGGCAAAAAGTGACAACCAGTCAAACCCCTTGCAATCTACAATTAAACTATTTTTCTCGAACCGCTTTGGTTTGGCACAGTATACCATTACATTATAACCCTGAGCATAACTTGACAGACACAACTCCCCCTACTGCAATTACAAAGGATAACAATGAGTTAATGTCCTTGCAACAACGACAGCTCCTCATTTTAATTTTAAAACACGTTATTTTGTGAATAATTTACTAGAATAGACCACATTGTCAGGAATTTACGCATCCCAGTTCGGCCATACAGAAGTTTAAAAATATCCGTAAATTGTATGAGATTCAGGTTTCATATCAACGACTGCTGTTGTGGCGGTATGGCACAGTGGTGTGCTTTTATAGAATACATGTACTTGTGCTTTTTGTTAATTTGTAATCATTTTCTGTTTTATAAAAGAAAAATGATAAAAGCTGATACAATTCAGCCAAAAAACAAAAGCCCTTAAATGAACCATTGTCATTAGTTTTGTAAAATGTATACTGCTATTTAAACAAAACAAAACAAAAAAATGCATTTTTTAAATTTTGGTTGTAAAGATCTTGATAAACCTGTTGATAAAACTATTTAAACAGGAACATCCTAAAAAGTGTTCAGTTTTTTTTAGTCAATCTTCATGAACCTTGGAAAAAACGTATAACATTTACAAGAATTGATTTATTTATTGATTTATTTATTTATTTTAATAAACTGAATTTATATGCCTGAATCGTCTTTAAATCAATATTTCACATAACCACATAACGCTACTATTAAAGAGGCCGTATTTTAATAAAAAGAACACCTGGGAATGCAGTCCATTTTGCTTCATTTTAAAAGCTAAACATTAATTACAACTGTCTATAGATCAAATAAGGCAACGGATAATTGTGTATGATAACCACATACTATATCTATATATATATTTATATATATAATAGATTATTATATATATATATATATATATATATATATAATATAGCTCAGATAGCTCAAAGAGCCAACTTCCCAACGTTTCAATATGTTTAACATGCTTTTGTCAAGGAAAGTGTGTTTGAAAACACACTGAATATATAGGCTTTTGATGCCATGGTAACCACGCATTATCTTTTAATTTTATGTCTTTGTGATGTCATTCACTATATTATATAGCTAATGATGTAACGCTCTGCTGTTCCTTTCTGTTTAAACCTTCAGGCATCATGGTATCTAGTCTATTTATCCATGTATTTTCTTTTATCCTTCTACTGGACATTATCTAATTATATATTTTTTTCTAAAACCACAAACTTTAGGTCAGCCATGGTGTGTCTGTAAAGTGCTAAACTATTGTTTCATTTTTTTTTTTTTTTATGTATTATATTTGATAAGTGGTTCTGTATTCATTTATATAATGATGTACCTGTCTCTCCTACATATTTTATTTTATCTCGTGGTGCAAAATACATAATATACAAGGTTGCTGTCCATGCATGACAGATGTTTTAAGACTGAATATTTATTTTTCTCTATTTGCGATTTCACTTTTATACCAATATATTTGCACATTTTAGATGTGCGTTTACAGGTTTCAGTGTTCCCTAATGTATTTATGATCTTTTTTGTTTACTGTGGACTATGTCAGCCAAATTTGAATCCCTTCTAAAAGCTACAATCGGTGCTTTCGGGAATACTGTTTTCATTTTTTCTAAATTATGAAGTGTACATGGGAACAGCATCGAAGCAGTAAGGTCAGAAACAAAACACCGCATCAGCGATATAGGTCTGTATGTCGAGTTAAAAGTATAAAACCAACTGCACTTACAAGTCTTTCAAAACTCACTCCGTGGGTTTAAATCGTATTTAAATGTATCTGTAATATGTCTAGCATGTGTATTGCACAAACAATAGACAAAGTAAAATCAGCAATTTCCCTTCGAATAGGTCTATGAAACACAGGCAACATAGGGTTTGGTTAGGAACAGTGAAAATTTAAAACAAGTTTTATTTTGACCAACAAAAGGATATTTTTATTGCATCTGGTCCCGTTCAGAAATGTAGCCAATAATTTATGTTGGGTTTGTTATATTTTGTCTCCATAAACTGATATGTTTCCTAACAGTGCGATGTTAAAAGTGAGGTCTATCTGAGTTATAAAAGGCTCACGGGTTATATGTCTCGTAATGGTTAAATCCGAAGACCTGGAGTGTTTATCCTTACCATTACAAATTGTTTTGGGATTCGGAAACATTTGCTTTTTTGAGGTAAGAAATACAACAGTATTTAAAAACTAGATCAACATAACGCACACAAACATATACAATATGTAGCCTATACCGATAAATATAATACAATCTCAAATAAAAATATAGGCTTACATTACAAGACAATTCTGGATATAAAACGTTGCTACACTGTCAAAGCAAATGTTTAGAAATTGAGCACAAATCGTGTGCAACAGGTTTTAAACACGCCTTTATTGTAATTGTTTTAGAATATGCTTTAGACAGAACAAAGAAAAAAAAAAAAGTGTAAAATATATAAATACAAAAATAGTTTAGAAATGCGTTGCCTGTACAGTATCTTTATGTTATCTTTAACCCTTAAAGACACCTCTGTAGAGCAGCTTATTTCACAAGACTTTTTTAATTATGTCACCGCAAAAAAAAAACAGCTTACGGAAATATAGCCTTTGTGCAACGGGCTATCAGAACATAATAAAACAGCATGTTTATTAAAGTTGTTTTTATTTTAAACGTCACTATAAAGACAGAAGCGCCACAGTTAAAATATATCCCTGGTGTTACACCATTCATGAGACGTAAACCGAGGTCCGGTAAGTAACTGCCGCAGCGGTTGTGAGGAGGTCAATCCCAGGTCTCTGTAACTCGCTTTGGATAACAGCGTCTGCTTAATAATAATAATAATAATAATAATAATAATAATAATAATAATACCTACGTAATTTCCAACAACAGCTAAAAAACGTTTGTTTGTTTGTTGGTTTTTGTATATTTAAAACATAGACTAGCAGATATGTTTAAGTTCATTATTGAATAGAACATCCTTCATTACAAGATGTTTGTTGGTAGGATATGCGTTAAGATGCGGTGTTTGGATTTTAAAAAACAAATCATGAAAATTTAAACATATCACTCTCATTCGGCGTGAAAACGTATAAACACTTCATTAGTTGGTTAATTTTGTATATTAAAATATGATCCTTAATGAATATAGTAGTAGTAGCAGTAGTAAATATTAAAAATTGTAAATATTATTACTACTGCTATAGGGATCAGACATCCAAAAAAATAATAGTGCAATTAAGAAAACAAAAAAATAAAATAAAAAATAAACTTATAAGAACACCCGCTATCGGTCTGGATTTAAAGATCTAAAGCAAAAACCGCAAAAGGCAAGAATAGCTGGAATCTTGTGAAATTAATAACGTCAGCTGGAAGCCATGCATGTTTTATGGTTAATATCTGTGATGTTAATGCCAAAAGACTGAAAAAAAGCTCTCAGCGAAGTGGCTGTAAATTCTAAAGGATGCAATGTTGTCAAATATTTCACAGAACAACGTCATGGAAAATGTGTGCTTTTGGATAAAGGGCCAAGTGGAAAGGGGCAACTTCAAGATTCTGGCAGAATAAAATAATTTAGCGATGACCAAAAAATGAACTTAAACTATATAGACTGGCTTGCGAAAGGATGGGCTAGAAACTTTGTGCTTGAGATATGCTTGTGGCAGTAGTCAATTTCCTAAGGTGTCTAATGTATGCTGTTTATTGCCAGGTAATGGTCAATCACTATAAATAACAGTGATCTTATTGTCACGTGTTATCTTACAGGTGTACTGTTATTACATCACATCTGCTTCGTTAAAACATTTATCCCGATTGAATCTTTCATTTTCAGTTACTCAAGGGCAACACTAATAATCTCACCTTATGCATCGTGGCATCATGGCTATATCTTCGTTTATTTGCCTATTTGGTAAGGACATCTAAAACGGCATATAGCACAAACTGTTTGATTTTGCATCACATCACGTTTAACTACAGCACTCAATGCAATAGTATGAAACAATAAATTTGACATTTTTTGTTCCACCACTCCGATAATGCCAAGGAACTCCAATGTGACCATAAAATACTGCTTTATCTCTGTCGAGACCTTTTTGCTTGAACATTTACAAGTTACCAAAATGCCAATCTTCTTTTTAACCAACTGGTAGAATAAGTCCAGTCACTCCCCCTTCTGGCTTACGTAAACTTTTAGGGGTCAGTTTGCAAAAGACAACAGACTTTGTTGTGTCGGCAGAGGTACCGGGATAGCGGGAGGGGGAAGCTGTTGGGGTTGTCGGCGGAGGAGCGTCTGTCGAAGGGGTCTTCTTAGAGTGAAGTCACCAGCGTTAATTAAAAGCAGAGGAGAGGAGAGGGGCGCGCGACTGCCCCTGCCCTCGCGCTGGGTGGTCTGCGCTTTTGATAAATGCATGGGCCCCTATCCAACCGGGGCACCAACCGTACAGCATGGTTAAAACAATACTACCTAGTATATACATTTCTATACTTAGGTTACAAGCTTAGCTGCTAGAGTCGAGTTCACTTATGTAATTACTTAATAAATATATATTTTATACGTCATGGCTGTTTGCTATCTGCTGCATGTTTGTGTGTGTGTGTGTGTGTGTGTGTGTGTGTGTGTGTGTGTTATTTTATTTTACCAATAGCACAGGTATAGGTATAAAAGGAAAAGGAAATCGAGCAGTAATGCGCAAATCTATCATAAACGAACTGTAATCGTCACACAGTCATATATTACGTCCCACATAGTTTAAATTAAAAGCATACATATTTTGTTTTAAATATGAATGATAAAAATGAAATTGATATGGAATACAAATCTGACTCATGGTAATGCAAAAATGCAATCCTTTGCATATGTAGAATACAATTGTGGATCAAAATTGATTTTAATTTACGACGTACATTTGTTTGTTGCGCATTTATAAAGAATATATTCTATCGGGTTTGTTGTTACTGTTGTTGTGTAATTTCTTATGATTTATGTTTGCTTCATCGTGACAGCCCGTGTTCCTTTTTAGCTTTTTCAAACTTTTAAAATCGTATAGCAGAATGTTTAAGTGGACGCCCATGCTTGATTTTTGCCAGATGCTAATTTAACCTTTTGAAGGAATTGGGGGGGGGGGGGGGGGGGGGGGGGGGGGGGGGAGGGGCCCGGGGGTATTGAAAACACTAAATTAATGTTTTATAATAAAATACAAAGTGACAAAATAAATCAATATAACACAATGCAATAAAAACAATGGGCCAAAATAAATTCCATGTTAAAAAATTACTTATTTAATCTAATATTATAAATTATTCTGCAAATTGTATGACAAAAAAAAAAAAATACCAATGCTAATAATTAATTTAATAAAGTGGTTTAAAAGGGTATTTTAGGATTTTTTTTTTCTTTTTTACACAAACTACGTTGAGTCGACTGTTGATTAAAAATGAATTTTTCTAGAAGCCGATAGAAACTTTTACCTGAGCCAAACCGGGACTCCCAGCTGTCCCAATGTTCCGGTGTAAGGTCAATGTGCAGCGGACGCTGTCTTGAAAACTCTTCAGAGGTCCTTGTGTTTAAGACCATTCGGGAACAACATTTCTAATCTGGATTACAATTTTACTTTCAACAGCAACTGTGTTTGTGCATATTAAATGAAAAGACCATTAAGATGATGCAATGATTCAGTCTTCTTTTTTTTCATTCCCGTTTCCAAAAAAAAAAAAAAAAAAATCCCACAAAACCCAGCACGAGATGCTGATAGTGTGTTACAAAAACATATATACAATTATGTATCTGTATACACTGTATTTTCGGTTAAGGACATTGTTTATCATATAAAGTGGAAGAAGAAGGAGGAGAAGAAGAAGATATTTATAAGGCGCCGTAAATGCGAGTCTCTAATGAAACCTCGCCTTCTCTGACTAACTGGCCCGGCAAAACACATTATGACACCTTGGTATTCATTTTGAGAATCCAGTCACTTTAAAGACGGTGTCAAAAGTTGAAAGTGACTCACCTTGATTTGTGAATGACATCTGATCGAGAAAGAGGATGCCAGGCGCTTGAATGTATCACCCTTCAATTCAGTTCAGTTCAGTAAAACGGGCTGGTGTGTGGCATTCCCGAGTTTTTTTTTTTGTTGTTGTTGTTGTTGTTGTTGTTGTTGTTTTTTTGTTTTTTGTTTGTTTGTTTTTTTCTGGACGCAGAAGTCGGAAACTATATATATATATATATATATATATATATATATATATATATATATATATATATATATATATATAATAAACTATAATAAAAAAAAAAAAATACTTTACTTTATAAAAATACAATCTAAATACATTGCACGGTTTAAAAGCGAACTTTTTCAAACGATCGGAATGGGGCATTAGGAGATCTAGCACGAGTTTTTGCTTGATTTTTTATTTAAAGAAGCCCAGCGAATATGTTTACATTTTGCTTGTATAAACATCCTGCCCATGTTCCTGTCTATCTTAAAAAGAAATCAGAAACTGGATTTTAAATGGATATGCCCATTTCTATTAAAGCACTCTTGAATTTACTATTATATTTTAAAAAATCTGTACCAAAATCTCAATGTCATTTAGGCAACATTTACACGCCCAGTCAATGTACAACAAGAAACTACGAGAATCTACTTTGTACTTTTAAAATAAATGTCAGATGCAATTAGTTTAAATATGGGCTATAACGGTATTAACATAACATTACATATGACTATAAGGGAAATATACAAATAAATAAAAACTAGTGGCAGATTAGAGAAGTAAAACATTGAATAATAAATTATGTTAATATAAGCTAATGTTATTTTATTTGGTTGTTTTAATTTAAATAACGTGTTTTTCACATCCAAGCATGACTCAGTGTTCAAACTCTGTTAACTCTACACAAAAAATGTGTTATGTGTCTAATTAAAAAAAGTTTAAAAAAAAATCAAATCCTCACATTCAGAATAAAGGCGGGTATTTAGTCTTTTCTTCAGCCCACCCGATGAGTCGATGCATGAGTGGGACGGGGGCGGGGCGTGAATATCTTGCCTCTTACGTCCCTGACTGTCAAGAGCTCGCAGGACGCTGATGACAAGAGATAAGTAAAAGGCGATCTCCAGTGCAAGGAAGAGAGCAGAACAACAACATCGAAAAGCGACTACCTGCGCATGCCACTAACTTTGGAAAGCAGCACAGCTCGAGAGCTACAAGGGGAAGAGGCTTTTACGCTTACATTTCAGAAAAAAAAAAAAAAAAAAAAAAAAAAAAACTTGGACACGCAGTTTCCTGAAACACTTTTGCAACGGTTTTGTTTAAGACCCACTCTAAAGTGGTAACAGACAATTCGCGGTTTCAAGGGTTTCTATTTTTTATTAACCAAAAGGAGGAAACCTCAATTTTTTAGTTTTAAGTTCCCAAAGGACTTTGTAAATGACGGCAGAAGTTCAACAACCTTCTTCCCAGACCCCTGCCCAGAGCAGCCCTATGTCTGCAGCTACGGAAAAGCTGAACGGACAGACCTCTGTGATGGAAAGCGCCTCTTCTACCACCAAAACCAAGAAGACCAATGCTGGAATCAGACGGCCAGAGAAGCCCCCTTATTCCTATATCGCTCTGATAGTGATGGCAATTCAGAGCTCTCCTTCTAAAAGGCTCACACTGAGTGAGATCTACCAGTTTCTCCAAAGTCGCTTTCCTTTTTTCAGGGGTTCATACCAAGGATGGAAGAATTCAGTGCGTCACAATTTGTCCCTAAACGAGTGCTTTATCAAGCTGCCGAAGGGTCTTGGCAGACCGGGGAAGGGTCACTATTGGACCATTGACCCCGCCAGCGAATTCATGTTTGAGGAAGGTTCATTCCGAAGAAGGCCACGTGGCTTCAGGCGAAAATGCCAAGCGCTCAAACCCATGTACAGTATGATGAATGGACTCGGGTTCAACCATATTCCCGAATCCTACAACTTCCAGGGTACCGGGGGCTCTCTCTCCTGCGCGCCAAACAGTCTGTCTTTGGAAAGTGGCATTGGCATGATGAACGGGCATTTAGCAGGCAACGTGGACGGGATGGGTTTAGCAGGACACTCTTTGTCACATTTACCGGCCAACACTGGACATAACTACATGGGAAGCTGTACAGGACCTTCGGGAGGGGATTACTCCCACCACGACAACCCGGTGCCAGCCTCGCCTTTGCTCACCGGCGGGGGTGTGATGGACCCTCACTCGGTGTACTCAAGCTCGGCCTCAGCTTGGGCACCCACAGCTTCAGCATTGAATAACGGGGCATCCTACATCAAACAGCAGTCCCTGTCACCTTGCAATCCCGGGGCAAACCCTTTGCAACCCAGCCTGCCGACACACTCCTTGGACCAATCTTACCTTCATCAAAACGGCCACAATACCACAGACTTGCAAGGTATTTTATGTTTCTATTTGCACGTTTTAATAATGCATTTTCAAAAGCATAATTTATAATATTGTCATATGTATGTACTTATTTTCAAAAACGCAGACCTTTATGCTTTTCTTACACAAACTTTGTTCCTTAAAAAACCGTTTCCGTTACAGAAATAAACATTAAGTGCAGGCACAGTCATAAACAGTTACGCAGATGTGTTTCTGTATTAAATGACTTTCAATTTTACAGGTGCAAATATTGGCTTGCTTTTAAAGGTTAATTTTGCTTTAAATGTCTTAATATATGGCAATGTAATATCACAGGTCAAACAAATATCGATGAACAAATTTTAAAGAATGACAAAATATCTTTTAACCGATGATGATGCGCCTTGGAGAATGCTTAACATAACACCAAAAATAGAGCCGACTAGTCCAATTAGCCTATACTAAGGAAGTCAAGTAGCTTCCTGTCCTAGTTTATCTGGGCACTAGACTGAATAGTAAACAGAGGCTTTAACCCCGACTCTGTTTTCCTAATACATTCCTAGAGGTAGATAAAGAAAACACTGGGAAGGTATCTCTGCTGGCACAGTTTTTAGATGGTGGCTATCCACCGCTGAGAACAATCAGCAGCCCAGCCATCACTGCTACAGAGTCTACAAGGATTGCATTGCATGCAGCCAGACCAGCCGGTCCACTGTCAATAAAGACAATCTCTGTCCAGCACTTTCACGCTTGACATTATTTCCTATACTTTCACCTGTAACTGCAGCCTCATACTTGAAAATGTTCTGTTTCGTTGTCAGTTCTCATGCAGACTTAAAAGCAAATGTTATTTAAATTATAATATCATACAACCCGTGTACCAAAGTCCTACATTCTATCGATTTCAAAAAGGATCGTATCATGCTTTTTATTATTATTATTATTATTATTATTATTATTATTATTATTATTATTATTATTATTATTATTATTTGTAGGCATGCTTTATTAAATTATTAACCGCGCATTTTATTAACAGCTAATAATGTCTTTTCACTTGCATGCCATTACACATTTTGATGTTATATTTTGAGGTGCCATTGCGTATTTCTCTTTATTTAGAGCATAACATTTATTGGCATGGATAATATAGAGGATTTATAGAAATAATACGCGTGTAACGTCCTTTATTATACAGATAGCAAATCCATCGAAATAAAAAAAAGTATTACTTTAAGGACAGTGGCAACATGAATATGTATTAAACCAAAATGGCGCAGAACATTTTAGAATTTGTCTTAAATCAAGATGCTCAAAATATCTGAAAGGTACATTTAGCATAGTTCTTATTTGATGGATTGTTGTGATTAAATGTTGTTCTATATTGGCTATACATGTTAAATAGTGGATTATGCGATTATAAACCTGCATTTGCCAATTATAATAATGTATTATAGCATATTCTTTCGAATATCATAAATTAATGTTAAATATACAATTTGCGCAATCAAGTCGTGTAATTTATTCAACAGCAAACGCTTTAAAAGTAGGACTACATTGAATACAAATTGGTCTGTAAAAGAAAAGAAAGAAAAAAATGAAGTTATTAAGCACTGTGCATCCCAGCAACTATAACTAGGGCATTAAAAAAATATATTGTTTTTTAAAAGCAAAACCATTTAAAGTGTATTTTAAATAAAATGTACTTATATATTGTTAAAAAAAAGAAGAATGCATGTGTGAGAGAGCTAAATCAACGTGATTTTGCTTTTACTTTAAAGAAGTTGGTCTACAGTATAATTTTTTTCTTTTTTTTTTGCACAGTACGTTTTGTTGCTGTGTTTCCTAATGATAAGTAAACAGATACTGGGCGAAGTTTGTTTTTCTTTTTGTTTGTTTTATTATCTTATCAGCTTTATTTTCTTGCAAACTGCATTGGTTTAAGAAACGTGCTGGAAGAATTACACAGGCATAAAACATTTAACAGGAATAAAACACAGATTGTATTATTATTATTATTATTATTATTATTATTATTATTATTATTATTATTATTATATATCTGTACTGTTATAAATATGTTGGTCTTTCTTGTTTACTGGGTTGCAATTATACAACTGAACACAAATCAATTTGCTAACTTGCGACTGATTTTATATCCATTGCTGAATAACTCCCCGATGGTAGGCCTGTATTTTGTATTTGTTCATTTGCTGACCACACTGTTTTTGTCGTTGACAGGTATCCCGCGGTATCATTCCCAGTCACCCAGTATGTGTGACAGGAAGGAGTTCGTCTTTTCTTTCAACGCCATGACTTCATCGGCAATGCATTCGGCTGGAAGTGGCGCGTACTATCACCAGCAGGTCGCTTACCAGGACATCAAACCGTGCGTCATGTGATGGCGCGTTGGACCACAACAACACAAACACATTCTAACGTAGAGGAAGCCACTAAAACTGTTCTATAAAACTGACAAACAAAAGGGCGCATGGGCTCCCGAGAACCGCTTAATAACAACATCCCCTGTTCTAGACACAACAAAAATAATCCAGTCAAACAACGGGAAACCAGTTCAAAATCTAAGGAAGGTGAGAAAACCTTGAGCAATATTTGTACAAAATACCAACGTTATCACATGCATGTATTAAACACACACACACACACACACACACACACGCTCCAAAAAAACAACTTTATGAAGACTGAAAATCTTAGGCATCAGAATGTCATATCATCTGTGCTGCTGCGTGCTTACCAAAAAGACTGGTAAAACTAAGTGTATATTGTAATACACCAACTACTGCAACCAGGATTTAGTACTACTCAACTCTGCTGGCGGATAACTACACTGTTGTTGTACTTGTATTGTGTTACACTGTCCGATTTTAATGGAGACACTGCGAACTGAACTTTTTCGTTTAACCATTTACAGTGTAACTGTACGAGTTTACGGAGACTCGGTGCTGAAGCTATTTCAATGCTTACTCATTTTATATAAATATATATCATCTTATATATATATATATATATATATATATATATATATATATATATATATATATATATATAAGAGCACCTAGCGTCTCAAGAACAAAGAGATTTCACGTTTATGTTGCAAATAATTCAAAGTGCTTTGACATTATTAATTGTTAGAAAAATAAGGATTGCCTACTGCCTACGGAAAGAAAACAAAACACATTTAGAGAAATTAAGGCACTTTTATATCAAAGCGCAACCTCGTATTTATTCTGCATATTTGCTTTTAATCGTAAAGATACAGTAGCCTCTAAATATCAGTATTGAATGTTTTGTACTTTATTGGCAATATTTGCCATGAAGGGCTTAAAAAAATCATGTAGAAAAACGTTTATAATGTGTAACTACATTTTGAAGTTACAAAGTTTATATATGATGTTTTCTGTTTGTTTCATTTGCGTTTATCCATATTGTAACACCTATGTGTTTTTTTTTTTCTGCACTGTATAAATTGTAAATTGTGTAATGTCTTATGTTTGTAACTGACCCAATTTCTTAAACGCCTGTAAATACACAGTATTGCATTATTGTAAATAAAATGCTGGCATGCAGTTTGAGTGGAACTGTTAGAAACACCTATAAACAATTTATTCAAAAATAAGTTTTGTGTTCTTTTGGTTCTGTTGCTTATTGTTTGTTATCTATTTCGCTGTTTTGCTGCTGTTCTTACGCATCGACCAGTAACAAAGCTTAGTGTTAAAAATGTTTACACCCCTATCGATAACCCAAGAGAATATATTGTAAAAGGTTTCAAAACGGTCGCTAAAATAACCGAGATTTACACTGCAAACTTTTAGCCACCTAAATTAAGTGTGTAGAATTCAAGGTCTGTTAAATGAAGTCATTATTATTATTTTTAAATACGACGGGACTACTACTACTACTACTACTACTACTACTACTAATAATAATAATAATAATAATAATAATAATAATAATAATAATAATAATAATAATAATAATAATAACCAACCTTACTCGACAAACGTATTTAAGAGCTTACTCTGCTTTTGTATTTGAACCTTAATAAATAGCTATGAATAGGTGTAATAAACTTTTTTTCTGCACATACTTATTTCGCCTATACAGGGAATTAACATCATGGGGAAACTTTGCGCCAGTACTAGGCCGATATATGCAAAGAAAATGAGGCCCTCGGAGTTGTTTTTGTTTTAGCTTAACATTAACAGTTTGTTTTTCTGTTTAGAAAAACAATAATTAGTTAACCTACGGGAGGTAGAATCTTGGTAGATATGCACCTCCATAAATAAAGCTCCACTAGTAGGGCCTAAGGCTAACACACTTTTAAAATAAAATGTTTTAAAAAAAGTCTGTTCTTCAGTTTTTAGACGAATAACAGATACAGCATTTCAGTGACCAAAACGGTGTTGAAAAGAGTAAATACAACATTGAAAATTAACGCGTTGAACAGTTTAATACAATTGCGGGATAAAACAAAGTAAAATAGATGCCGCTTTACACACGTAGCTGGTAATTGTGTTAATTTGTAAAACAATATATTTTACTGAGGTAAACAACAACACAAAATCCCACTTTAAATGTGCAAGCACACCGATTAGTAAGGGGTCATAAAACCTGGTTTGTAACCATTTAAAAAAAAAATTATGTACTATACCTAATTATTTGGTTTAACATTTCACAATATCTGTTTATATGTTGCGTTAAGATCACCGCAGTTGCTCCTCTCTACTGATGTCCTTTGACCGAAGCTGCTTCTTTTCAAATGTCACATTTTAGGCGCTGGGTGTTATTATTATTATTATTATTATTATTATTATTATTATTATTATTATTATTAGAATAAAATACATATCAGTAGGCTATGTAGGCCTACTTTGTTTACCTGGGTGTATATTATTAGTCTGGGGTCTGTTAAAGGCGAACAGGCCTAGGGTTAGTGTGGTCTTCTTTTCGTTGATGTGCATTTCCAGCTAACTTTGCTTTGTACTTTCACAAACTAATCAATTGACAGAAATAACTACTGTACACAACATGGAGCATCATATATATTTTAAAAGCTAGTGGTTTGTTTGTGCAGTTTTCTGTCCCTTTATTTGGCTTTAAACGCATTCCATGTTATTTATTCAGTACGGTACAAGCAGGGGCGTTTTGCTGGTTTTAAAATCTTAAAAGATAATCTGACAACATGACACTGTTAAAACATTGAGATTAAATACATTCCTATTTGTTTGTTTAAAAGAGGGGGACTGACGTTGGTATTTAGTAGCACCCAATATGTTGGAAGGGTATGAAAACCGCGTTTCCTCACAGCCACTGCGACAATGCCCCCACATGATTATGTCAATCTAGATAATTGAAAATAAATCTAAACCAGAAGCAGATCGGTGCCATCTTTAATTCAAATTTAAATAACTTTTCTGAATGACAGCTTTAAAACCTTTCGTCAATCCGCTGGAACGTGTAGTTTATTGAGCTTTATGTTAAAAGTTACATTTAGTTCATTATTTAATACAATATGTAAATATAATACAAAATGTAGGCCAATGGTTGTTTACAGAATTTACCTATGGTAAACTCACAGTGCAGTAATACAAATCTATTCTCCATACTTATTAAACTCAATTAAGAAGTACTAAAATAAATTAAATGACAAATGTTTCGACTAGAAGTCTTTATCGGTGTCTCTGATAATGTTAGTAGGCTATTTAAAAACGTATTCTCCATCTGCAGAGTTGAAGAGTTCCATCTAGTAATTAACATTCTAGTGCCACCTCGTGGTTACAACTTGACACAACAAGAGAACCCACGCTTACTTCATTGTTCAGTTGTAGTTTTGTATGCCATATAGCTTAGAATTATCTCACTGGAACAGATGTATTGTATTTATTTATGAGTATATTTACTAACTATCTAAAGAGAAAATAAATGCACAATATTTACTTCAAGAAAATCGCTTTGGTGCATTAAATTGGTTCATACTAGGTACGCTTTAACAGAGCATTTATTGTAAGTTGGTACAGCATGACCTTGATCTGTCAATCCAAGGGCAACCAGCGAAAGAGAGTGGAAGAGGAGGCTGAACTCAGAGTATTAGTGGGTCTAAGTGGTGGCAGTCGGGTGCATAGTGGGCGATGAGCATAGTGATGACAGCACAAGCTGAAACTTGTATCTACTTCTGTTTCTTATACGCCTTACCCTGGCTGTTTTGAACTTACGGATGAATTCAGACACAATATAACTTTCTCGAATAAGGAGCTAATAACACAACAAGCATTCCAAATCTGTAATGAATTTAGCCAGTGGTGTACAAACAAGAAACAAGTCTCAATGAGCCAGTGCTGTAAGAGCAAGGAGCAAGTCTCAATGAGCCAGTGCTGTAAGCACAAGGAGCAAGTCTCAATGAGCAAGTGCTGTAAGCACAAGGAGCAAGTCTCAATGAGCCAGTGGTGTAAGAGCAAGGAGCAAGTCTCAATGAGCCAGTGGTGTACAAGCAAGGAGCAAGTCTCAATGAGCCAGTGGTGTACAAGCAAGGAGCGAGTCTCAATAATCCAGTGGTGTACAAGCAAGGAGCGAGTCTCAATAAGCCAGTGGTGTACAAGCAAGGAGCGAGTCTCAATAATCCAGTGGTGTACAAGCAAGGAGCGAGTCTCAATAAGCCAGTGGTGTACAAGGAAGAAGCAAGTCTCAACGAGCATTCAAATACTGTGCAGCAACTGAACTGTAAACCTTTGTATCCAAGTCTTTTATTTCCCAAAGTGGCATTTGCATGGCTCTTAATTGTAAACGACAGTAACCAGAGTGCAATACAAACCAAAGTGATATTAACTAGAATCGTGGCCACATTGACTCCCATTATGTTCCAGCAGGGCCATTTTAATGTGGTGCTATTAAAGCAACGGGAGTGATATTAAGCATGTTTTTCTGCATAAGCTTACATTATTAAAACTCAATAACGGATACAGAACCTAAACCAGTAAAACGTTTTTGTTCATTCTATTTCATTGCAATGCTACATTTGCAAACAGGCCATACTGTATTTGCCAAAACGAAATGCAAGACAAGAGAAGGATTATAGTGCAGAAGAACAGAGTACTTACTCTTTTCATCAAGAGGTCAGGCACTTCTAAACAGTTGTGTTTTATGTCATGTCCATTAATTAGAAATTGGGCTTCATTCTTCAAATGTTCTGCAAGATTTGTGAGTATAAGACCTTTGTACAACTTCTAATTTTAACACTGAAAGAAATCCTTTTCAGAGTGAGGGAAAGTAAAGCAACAGTTTTGTCCTTTAATACAGAACAGCACCACTCCTTGGCCAAAGACTAAACACAATTGCTCAGTGGCTTGTGAGAAATCCACCATAGCAATACATTTGTTAGAAACTCTGGTATTGTAGGTGTCTCTTTCAACACATTATTAGTGTACGGGCTGCTTACAAATGATTATAATGATTTTGGAGAAATGGTCTTGGAGATTTAGCACTCCATTTTATTTTCCCTAAGCAAGAAAACAGTGGAGGTGCCTGTATGTATCTCACTAACATTTTTAATAAGATCCTGAGAGCTGACAATCAAATATGGATTAAACTTTGTCAGGATATTTCTAAAGTACATATTCATGCAGGTATAAAAATCTGCTTTATTAATTTAAACTTACATTTGTTTGACCAAATTTGATGATACTTTGCACAGATACTTGGTCAGTGTACAGTAGGTTACTATTGTCAACCAACACTGGACTACATCTTGATAACCACTTGTCTGGTTTTAATAACCCTATGCATGGACACTTGTTTTGATGATATACATGCTGAATAGGCATATATAATGCAAAGTAGGAAATCTCAGCAGTTTTATTTTAATTGTTTCATTACAAGTCCTGCATGATGTGGATTTGTAGTAACAGTTTACCTAAAAGCATTCAATAAAAAACAGAACCTTCACATTAAAATCAATTCTGTGATACTGGGGATATTATTTTATTATTATTATTTATTATTATTATTATTATCATTATTAATTTAACATAAAATCTCTTTGTAACTGTCTCTAGAGGACTTCAGTGGTAATACGAAAATAAAGTACTCCCAGCAGTTAATATCTGCTCCTTTTTAAAATCCCCTTTTAACCAAAGTAACAAGACAAGGTTAGCAGTAAGGCAAAGCACTTCATTAGAAATATTTTAAATCCTAGCACAGCCATGCAGTACAGTAATGTCAGATTAGCATCACCACTACCGCTGCAGTCCAAACATCTTGCAGTTTTAATACACAAGGTCATTTCTACACTGCAATTCAAATAAATAATATGTGTCTGTTAACTACTAAAAGTGTATATGATGGCAGATTATCTTGCTTTTCAAAAGTACTAAGGATAAATAAATACGGAACTTATTACGCAAAACATAACCTCCAAACAAAAAGCCTCAAAACTTATGACATGTGCTCACAAAAGAGCTGGTAAAAAATATTTCACAGCATTTCAGAACACACTGCAACGTAAATAAACTGCATACTGTTCAATAAATCTTTGAGAAATCCTGTTTTACTGCACATTTCTGTCTAAATGAAAGAACCTCTCAACAACAGTCATCATAAAGAAGGAATCGTATTTGGACAACAGCAGGCAGTACTGTGCCATCTAAATAGTAAACTATAGTGTTGGGGCAGTGGAATTGCTTCAGCCCCAGTTGATTAATGAACGGTTGTGTTTAAAACAACATTTGCAACAGTATCTAGCACACAGTCAGAATGGGGTGCTCTGTTAAGATTTAAGCCCTTCTCACTCATACCATCCCATTATAACTCAAGCAGGTGGGTTAATGTTAAAATGGAAATGTACTCCTGACATTTGGCAACAGAAGACCCAATTGTAAACATCTGGTATTTTTTAAGGGGTTTCTTTATGGTGAAGCATTTTCAAATGGGGGGGGGGGGGGGGGGGGGGGGGGGGGGGGGGGGGGGGGGTTGGGGGGGGGGGGGGGGGGGCACAGGGGGGGGGGGGGGGGGGGGGTGGGGGGGTGGGGGGTGGAGGGCGGGGCGGGGGGGGGGGGAAGGGTGGGGGGGGGGGTGGGGGGGGGGTGGTGGGGGGTGAGTGGGGGGGGGGGGGGGGGGGGGGGGGTGGGTGGGGGGGGGGGGAGGTGGGGGGGGGGGGGGGGGGGGGTGATCTCAGCTCTCTACTCTGCACAAAATAAATATGAACCACAGTAAGAGCCCAGCATGGCAGCTGGTTTATGAAAGGCTTTTCACTTCAGCACTGCTTTCAGCTTCTGCTGATTTCGGTCTCCTGGGGGCTGCCCCATGGTTGCGCGGGCTTCTCTGACTCTTGGCAAGTTCGGCGCGGATGCTGCTCCCGGTGATGCTGAGCCCCTCAAGAGCAGCCAGGACACTCTCCGCTGTCTGCGGGTCCTTGTAGTCTAGGAAAGCCTGCCGCTTTGCTCCCTGCCAGTTCAGACGCAAAGGCACTGCATCGTGCTCCCGCAGAACAGTCTTGAATTCCCTCACTCTCAGATTCTGGGGGATGTTGCCAATGTAAACTGTGGTGATCCCATCTGGCCTTGTGGTTTCTGTCTTTCTGACAGAGCAGAGGGTTTTGTTGTTGCTGCTCCCCACCACATCTTGAGCTCCCTCGCCCTCTGTTAAGCTGGGGTTCTCAATAGTACCTGGAAGCTCAGTCTTCAATGTCACATCTTTCCCTGCCTCTTTTTCCATCTCACGCAGTTTTTTAAGGATAGGTATCTTTCCCAGTAAGTTTAAATCCACCTAGAAAAGCAAAATGGACAAGATGTACATCATAACATAAGAAAACCATAATGTAAACAGGTTCGGTTAATAAGTACCTACAGACTTCAAGATTCATGTTTCCATTGATGTATCCACACAGATCTAGGTCCACACACACACACACTGTAAGTATGAACATAATATTCACCTACCTTATATCACTTATATACTGATACTGAAAACATGCAAAAGCTGGCAGAAACACAAATACAATATATTCAATAAATACAGGAGTAAAGTATTAGATTAGTCCTAGAGTTTTTTGCTGATGCATAATATAATTGTGAAATACTCTGTGGAAATCAGGATTGCATTCCTCTGCACAACATTGAACAGTCATAGAAACAGATTAACAGATGCCAAAACACAAATTGTACATGAAATGTTTGGATCTTTAAATTATTGGTGTAATAAATCAGTAGAAAAGAAAACCTAAGAAAATAAATACAAGCCATCACAGTAGTGACCACATCTTACCTTAGACCAAATAATCCCCTTTGGTTTTGGGTGTTTGCATTCAGTTTTAATCACTTTACTTGGGGTGAGGATATAATCCACTGTTAGATCATGTGTGTCTACCAGCTCCTCAGGGATATCAACAACCTGTAACAAAGCAAATACACAAGCGCCTTGGAAGGGAATTCAGTTTTTCTTACTGATTTAAAAAATACATTTTGATTAGTATTTTACAACACAACACATCAACTGCTGAAAAGCATATTTATAATAAATAGTTTTCAGCAAAATATTCAAATTTTATTGAACAGTCAGGGTGCTTTAGTTTAAATTAAGGAAATACCATAGAGTACGTAGTTCTTGCATGAGAAAGTAGAATCCAATTTTATGAAACATAGCCTTAATCTTAAACAACATAAGAAACTCTTTGACTGTTTAATACTTTATACAACCAGTGAGAGATCTAGTATCAGATAACTTTGATGATTATGTTAAAAATGCACTGTTAAAAATGGTGCGATGCTAAGCAGATGTGGAGCTTAATCTAAGGATGGTACTTGCTATATACAGACATGGGGATGGCCGTAGAGGTTTTTCAGCCTTCTTCAAATCATGGATAGCTCCAGTACTGCATAACTGATCATGGTGTACCCTCTCTCAAGAACGTTTTTAGCAAGCTCCAAATACAGTCACGTCGGCTTTTTGACTAGTTTTATACATGAGCACTCACAACAAAGCATCCCCTGTTACAACAAAGTGCTTTCATACACTGCACAACTAGGATATATAAACACAATTTATAAGACCACCTAGAAGGTATGTAGAGCAAGCAAAGTGTCATTTTACAATGAAAACTAGGAACTGACAAAGGAAAGCTACAATAATAATTAGACTGCTTTGTAACTTAAAGGTGATTACTAATCATTGCAAAGTAGTCTGTGTGATTCTCTTTACTAACCTGGCAGTCATGGACAATAGTCACAACAATGGTAGATTGGCTAACAGCTCCCATAGAGACCATCATGGCATATTCCATATCTGCAAATCCTTCTCCTTTCCCTATTCTCCATCCTGGATCACAAACAAGAAGAAAGTACGTTTGATGAGAACAGAAAAGTAATGGGCAAGATTAGAAAACAAAATGACAACCATCATGAACAGGACCATGCTCTTTGACTTTTTAAAAGTACAAGTGGAACCAATGAGCTGATTTGGGTAAAAGTGAGAAGTAGGTTCAAGCGTGACATCTTTCGCTACACACAGTGCAGATAAGTGATGTTTTCTGTGGAAGGTAATGGCTGCAGATACGAAGAAATATGATTCTTACAACATTTGTTATTTACTTGTATGGTTTTTTCTTAAAATTGACCAAAATGCATTGGGAGCAACAAGCCATGGAAAAAAATATAAAATGCAATGACTTATTCTATTATTAACCCAACCTTTTTCAGACACTGCCACAGACCCCACAACGACCAAGTCCACCTGCACCTTTGCATCCAGTCCAATGGGCACACTGTACTCTTTCACTCCCTAGATAGCAAAGAGAGAAACGTGCATTAGTACCTAGACTGGGTGTGATGTACTACAGACATGGATTTGAACTCGCCAGCCTTTTAAATTGCTTCAGTACCATTTTCTCTGCTCCACAATTGTGCAGTCAAATTTATCATTTGTCAAAAACATTAATCAGTTCTCTACAGCAACCCTATCCTCCATGTAGGTCCCCACCCATTAAAACACCCTTTCTTGCTTGAACTCCACATGTTGTGGAACCTTGTTAACTAAACAATTACGTGAAAAAAACTACTGAATCTATTTATTGATAGAAGACCTTATATTAATACAATAGACACCGTAATTACTCAGCCACCAGGCAGTACATTTAAGGAATTGAAATTTAAGACATATACAATATAATCCTGATAGAATAAAATACAAACTAATGCTAATGGGAAACTGATGAACACCACCCCTGTAATATAATAGAAGGGTACACAAATATTACAATACTTCAGAGAGGTGGAATTATGGCAGTAAGGTCACTTACAGTCTCAAGGTGAAACAGATATTCTGTGGTCACCTAATTTAGTGTTATAGAAGGGTGCAAGCCTTGTATAGCAATTAAAACGAAGAAAGTCAAGCTAATAAAAGAGTCACCTGGGAAGTCGAGCATATCTTCAATATATCCTTGCTAGCTCCCTCAGGGGGTACGATCTTATTAAACAACCCTGTCCTCAGGCGTGGGGTTGGGACTAATAAGGTTTTTCTTGCCTGAAATCAAAAGTATTTGCAGTTATTCCTCAAAAAGCAGACCGAAGAGCACCACGCAATGTACACAGGCAACGCAGACACACACTACTCCCAAACCCCTTCGGTTTTCCTACATGTCTCTCAGAATGGCAGGTTACCTGCAGTGTCGCTAATCGAACTCCTTCTAGCGGTTTATCAGGGTCCACCTTAACTTCACAGGTTTTCTTGAAGACCTCAAGGCCTTTGATGCTATCACAGGCTTGGTATGCCCCCTGCAGCAAACAGAAGGACATACAGAGAGAGATACAATGCGACTTACATCAAGGGTTACAAAGCGGGCCTGTTGCTGGGGTTTGTCAGGGTTAACTTTTATAGTCTTGCTGGTTCTAAATTCCTCTAAACCCGTCAGTTTTTCTGCAGCTTGGGAGGCACCCTGTTTGTGCAAAATATACAGAACCAAAGTGATCATATACTGCAGTTAGATACTACACTATAACATCTATTAAGAAAGTTTACAAAGGTAAAAGAATAACAAAGTGTTGCATACTGAAAAGACTGTAAAGTAGGGGTTGCATACTGAGAATCTTGCCCTAAACAGAAATACATTATACATGTACCTTCCAATAATATAACCTAGTGGTACATAATTAATAATAATAATAATAATAATAATAATAATAATAATAAGTATGGTACCTTAAAGTTAGGTATTCTGTTATGAACTGGTCTTGGAAAATTGGCCAAATTATTGTCTTCAATGTAGTCCCAAACTTTCTTCCGGATATCCCACTTAGTAACACCTGAAAAAACACGTGTACTCAGAATTATACTTTGTACATGGCATTTTTATAACTATCCCATAATATCAGCTGAACAGAAATACGTAAAAATATACTAACAACAACTGGATTCTAAAAACGGTAAAATATTAATTGGGCAGAATTATGTTTACATTTGAGCGCTTTAGACAACGTGCAAGTCACTGCAGAAATGATATGTTACGGCGACAAACTGAAGAGTTCTGCTCAACGTGCCTAAAAAAATCTAAACAACCGAAAGCAAGTTTATTTATTCTTTTCTAAAAAAAAAAAAAAAAAAAAAAAACACATCAAAAAGCAGCAACATTAATAGAAAAATGATATACTCCACCTGGGTAAAACGTGATTACGGGCTCCATTTTTTTATTTTTTATTTTACTTTATGTTTTTTTTCAAATGATTAAGCGATTATACTGTTTGAATTCAACACAAGTATTTGTAGGGGCATCTCTTTAAATCGACTAGATTGTACAAAAAAGTAAAATAAAGCGATATCCGTTGTTGTTATTAACCAGTGCCATAAATATGGCTAGTTACAAAATGACTGCAAATTCTTAATTATGCAAGTTCTGTTGCTTCACAACTGATCAGCTGTTTGTTGTAGAATGTCAGACACATACAAGTAGCTTTGATACGGAAACCCACAAAGGACGAAACACATTCTAGTGCGCAATCTAAATACACTGTGTATCGTATTGTTTAGCTATAACAACAGCATAATAAAGGTTATTCTTTTCCAAAGACAGTCGCATTAGAGAAAGCGGTATTAAAAACGTTTTGAAGGGCGCAGTTTAAGAATCTTATTGTGCGTTGGTTGAATTTGTACAGTAACCAAACGGGGTTTTTCAGTGCTGATCTTCACAGCTACACGTAAGGTACCTGTGCTTACATATTAGCACAGTGCAGCCAAATAATGCAGTGATGACACGCAGATGATGTCTTTATAGAAGTCAGACAGTTACAATGTTATATACATGACATTGTACTGTGGAAAGAACAGATCCATCTCCCAAGCTGTGGCACACTCCTTTTTCTTGGCCATTGCTGACACAGAGAGATAGCTTTTTCATTTACTGTCTCACAGCTGCTTAGTTAAAACTACACATCCCTTTTGGTAATTTCTAAAACTGAAGTTTTAGGGGTCTATTTAGAAACAGTCCAGGTGGTTGAAAAAGGACATTAGTTAGTGGGGGGCGGTAATAGTTTCCACAATTTCAAAATACATAAAAAAAAACAAAAAAAAAACATGACACAGCAGAAGACATGTATAATTAATTTGAAGTCTCTCTTTTAATATAGTTGGACATCTATGACATCAAAGTCACACACATTTAGCCAACATTTCCATATACAATTTCAACATTTTGTATCATAAAAAGAAAAAAAAAAAACTGCGGCAAAACAAACTGTGCAAATATTACAATTTAAATTCTGCTAGAAGGCTGGTATGTGTCTCCATTTGTCCTGGTTACAACTATATATCCTGTATATATTGAACCATGCTGGCTTTTAATATTTTCCTACTTATATTGTCTAAATGTAAATGGTACACTATTTATTTATTTTAATGATTTTAATATAGAGGCGCTTTTCATTATTGAAACTTTTCACCTTGGAAACCCTTCATTTCAGATTGAGTTCCATATACACTTCATCCTCTTTGCAGAGCGGCCACTCTGTTAGGCCCTCCCTATTCGGGTCCCTGCGGAGAGAACAGACAATCATGTAATCAGTTTTATGTTGCTGCTACTGCACAGGAATACCTATCACCCTTGCACGCAAGTTAGAAGAAAAAAAACATTGGATACCATTATAATACCAATGCATTGCAATTTAGACTGTTTTGATGTGCTGTAAGAACATTCCACTAGAGGGCACTAGAACACAATCCACAAATAGCCCTAGTTCTGCATTTCAAACAGTAAAACAAATAACACCGTGTAACAATTATTATGTTTTGTTGTTCCTGTGTAGTAAGTGTTATTTCCTAATTGCTTATGCCTCAAAAGTATAGAAAATTGCTATTATTCCCCACAAACTTTGCTTTTGTGACCAGGACAGTTATATTTCAAAATATCACTATTTCCAATGGGAAAACGGGCAAATGTGTGTCTTTTCGTTCACATAAAGTCAGAAAAAAACAACATATGAATCCAAATTAACATGTATTTATACTAAAGTAATACAAATATGACTACAAAAGATTTAGAAGTGAGCAGTTTTTCGAGATTTGCGATTATACTGTATTTACGATTATACTGTATTTAAGAATGTGTGTTGTGTGTGTTTTATTCTTCATTTATCTAATTTTGCACAATTTTTCTTTATAGACAGTACACTGTCTGGTAATTATTGTACCTCCTTCCAAGTCTTTCCATCTGGGATTTCCTCAATTTCTCTTGATGGTGAAAGAATTCCAAGATGGCCTGTTTTGCACTACCGTAATGTCTGGAAAGCATGCCCATGAAAAACTGAGAGACTGAACAACACAGGCAACAGCTTTAGTAAATACTGAAACAAGTAATACAATTATCAATAATACATAAGTACATCCATACATACATACATGCATACATTCCCTTAGCTTAACATTTAAATTTTAAAATATAAAAAAGTGAAAAGCAAACATTTACATCAGCTACATTTTCACAACATTTTTCATGTTAAACATCCTGTTCTGTGTGCCACTATCATTCTTTATTGTTGTTCCTGCTTAAATCGTTATTAACCAAGCTTACAAGGTATGGCAAGACTTTACAATAGGAATTTCTGTGGTTTAAACAATGACCACGAATGGTTTGCAGCTGTTATATTTAGTCCTCTCGAAAACTGATTTTGTGTAGAGATTTACGATATCCTTGATCCAGGTTTTTGTACACATCTTTAAAGAGATTTTAAGTGTGACAAATCAGAGATTTATACTATCATAAGAGGATTTTTATGATAAATATAAACTTGTTAGACTGTAAATCAAGTGTTAAACATCAATCTTATGCAACAGATAATAAACCCATTTTAGAATTAAATAATGTAATGTTTTTTTTTAGAATTTTTTTAATCTAAAGAAATAAATTAACACTGCTTTTGTAATCTGTACATAATATGTATATGTGATTCTTAAACATTTGGCTTTACAGTCTATTTTAATTATTCTTATTTTTTATTGGGAATTGGACTATATTACCGTTCCTACTGCCCTGTAATGAAATTAAATATGAATCATTAACCAATTATCAATTTTACTCATCCTCTCATAGGCAAAATGGTTTTAAGGTACAACGCTAGCTCGTTAGATAGAAACATTGCTGCAAAATTAATGTTTTATTTTAGAGTATACATATGTGCATACAAAAATGTGACACCACTTCCCTTATAAGACTGTAACCACTGTAAAATAAATAATGAAAAGCCTGGCTTTACAGTGGGTGTATGCAGTGGCATTCCTTGTTTCATTCCATGCTTTGGGTGGCTGTGGTGGAGCAAATGTCAGTTTGTCCACTGGTGATTCTGCAAAGGGAACCCCCAGATAAGTGTAGACAATCATGTCTGAGTCTTTCACTCTCAATTGCTTTCCTATCGCCTTTCCACACTTCGTAACAGTGTTGTTTCTATCTTCCAATCCTGTAAGACTAAAAAAGCAATTTCCCAACAATAACAGTACTGTCTAACCCCTTTTTTTACATGTTATTGTGCCATTAATGTAATAATTCTAAATTGTGCAATTGTGTAAATTCTAATTGTGCAATTCAGTATTTTATACAATATAGCAGTTTATGGTTTGTTCATAGACCATGGATATAAATTGATATTAGAATGGTACTGCATGGGTAACGTTTCGTATTTTGATAAACCTATTGTGTGCTATTGTATCAGAACCACTAGGCAATATCTGTTGGTAATGCTATTATCTGCCAAAAGTTCTGCTTGGGTTTGTTCAGGGTAGTACACTGATTTTAATCTCCACCACAGCAATTACATCAACATAATCATCTGACAAATACAGCAATTAAAACATGAACTATTACAGAAACAAATTGTTCTACTTTAATCCTATTCAAGTTATTATTCATATACTCTGTGTATATACAGTGCCAGTCAAAAGTTTGAGTACACCTGTTTGAAACCAGGTTTATCATGATTGTCTATGCTTTTAACTGTATAAACTTGTCTATAAACACTTAATATTTAATTATATGATATAAGCTGATAATCATAAGTGAACTGCATTCAAAAATTGAATTTTTAAATGAAAATGTAAATCTTCCTTACATTTTTCATTCTTCATATATATATGCACACACACACAAAACCATACAGAATTAAAGCTTCAGTCTGAATAACAGAACACAATATAAAAGGCCAGTCTTCTATCATCAGAATGTATTTTAATGTGTCTTACCTGTTGTAGGAGCAGCATTCCACAAAATAAAATTAAAACTGAAATTTGCCACCGCAAAATAAAATTTTAATTTAATATTAAGAATGACAAACTTGCTGGACACAAGTATAGTACAACATGATACCCCAAAACAATGAGAATTTGAATTTATAATCAACATGTTTCCCTTAAAATAGACAAAGCAAATTGTTTTCATCTTCACATTTTTAAAAGAATATGCAGACATCACAGAAGAGAGGTTTAGTGTGTCTTTTTTTAATGGAAAGCAGGTATCATTATTTGGGTGGCTGTTTTATGTTGGCGCAGAAACTAGTCCTGCAGGTCCCTGACCAAGTGTCTGTCCAGCTACTGTACTCTCCAAAGGTTTAAATCCCAGCTCATCTACTGGAATTCCAAAAGCACGAAGCTTAGTCTCGTACGTCTGCAGCAAATCGTTATGTGCCTATAAATGCAAAAAGCACATGTTTTACCAACCAGCTGTGAAATAGAGCATACTTTATGATGCAAAAATACAAAAAAATAAATCAGTAATCCCACCTTACAAACCCGGGCTAACTCATACTGCAAGTCTTTGATAGCATTGTTCTTAGAGTCCAAAATATCCTAGAAACAAAAACATTTTAAGAGTTAAAAAATTATGCAAGTCAGCTGCTTGCCTTGGATAAAAGAATCTGCCAAATAAATAAATAAATAAATAAATAAATAAATAATAATATTATTATAATATTTATTATTATTATTATTATTATTATTATTATTATTATTTATTATTATTAACAATAATAATAATAATGTCCGTTTAATGGGGGCAAAAATATAAAAGAAGTTGACAAGAATAGAATAAAAGGCCATTCTACATATCTATTAGTTCATAATAAAATAAATAAAACTAAAATCTAAACAGCATACATTGTTTCCTTTTTTAATTGGTCCAGTAGATTATATACACAAATCATACACTAATAATACATTAAATCAAATGTTTGTATATTTGTCACAACCAAATTACATGGTTCATCTAATAAATTAATTTATTTTATATTAATTTATATATTTTCAAATATATTGGATCATTAAAACATGGACCTTTGTGGTTATGGAATCAAGATCTCTAATAGTATATAAAGTCTATTCAATGTCAGGATCACGACTACTTGTATGGGTATAGTGAAAGTGGTGATTATTTGGCCGCTGGTCCCACCTGATAAGGGGAGAAGAAGCCACCGCCCTCTGAAAGAGGAACTGATCTGGCGATGCCATGTCAGCAGGGTGGATGTGGTGAAGCCACGTCTTTCCCCCCCTCAACAAGGGGACTGCCTGTATTAAGGTGGAAGTTGGGGAGGTAGACAGTAGGATTACAACTGGGATTGCGACGGCAATGCCCAGGTGAGTTTACCTGAGATTTATATAACATATGAGGAAGTGATCTGATGAGAGCGCAATTATTCAATAATCCTAATGAGAGAGCAATTATTCATTAATCCCTCCCCTGAATTTCAGCCTAAACTTCTAATTTGACTCAATTGCTAGTGTTAGCACATTGCCAACAAGGAAAATCATTAGGTTCAAAATCTACACTTTGTGGCACCCAAGTTAGTCCTTCAGAAAAGTGCAGTATTAAATAAGAAACCTGGGATTTAATACTGATGATGTGACAACATTTTCAGTGCTTGTCAATTAGTCCACTATACTTTACCCGTACACCATCTGTTTGGTCATACTTTATAACACAGAGGAAAATCACAATGTTCTGCTTACCCATTGCCCCATAGGTTTTCATATTTCACTATATAATTACTAAATATTAACCCTCTAAATTGTGTGAAATCAGGAAGATGACTCATTGAAAACAGCCTATTAAAAATAGCTGCTGCTTATAGAGATGATGTATTCATTGTACTGCAGCTGATAGCTACATCAGCTATTAGTATTAGTGTATTAGTAATGGAAAAAAAAACATTCTTGAAGTCACAATTGAATGGCATTTAAATACTGTACCTCAAGTTTGCGTGTTACAACAGTCAGAGCTGTGGGGTCGAGGTTGGAGGCAGAAAGCACCTCGTTCAACTGAACTTCTTTCTTCTCCAGTGTATCTGTAAGAGCATGCAGCTTCCGCTCCAACAGGAGGTTTTTAAATCCACTCTTCTGCTGTACCTCATGAATAGCTTTAATGAACTTCTGGTACAACTCGTCCCGTTCATTTTGCACCTATTATAAGGAGAAAGAGGACAACTCAAAAGGAATACTACCAGCATACACAATATATTTATGAAGAGCTGTAATACCATACTTGGCAAGAGATCAATTTTTGCAAATTGGTGAACGAAACAAGCACCACGGTCACTATTTATGAAATGCACCATTTTTTTTAAAGGAAAATAAAACTGGCAATGTTAGAAAACTAATGAGAAACACCTTCTTACCTTACTGAATCTCTGCTCTAATACTTCATGCTCCCATTTCAGGTCTTTCATTTCTTTATCTGCCACCTTCAATCGAGCTTTAGCACCCTGACAAAAAATGTACATAAAAACAATGTAATAAAATCTAATATCTAAAATCTAAATGTTCTGTATGTCCACTCCAGTGAGGGAATGGCTTTATGTTCTGATTTGCTGATGATGAAGCTAAGACCACAGTTAAGTGTAAAGCAAAGCCAATATATTAGTGCGTCCATAATTCATCATCTCACAATATAATTTTGGTTTGTCTGGAAGGTCAGAGACACCTACCGCCAGGGAGACTTTATCCTTCTGGTAATTGGCCAGCTGCTTCTGTAGCTCAGTCACCTCCTCCAGTGCCTTCTGAAGAGGTTCTTTGAGGCGCTTGTTCTGGAGCTGGACCTCTGCCATCTCCTTTTCTAACCGCTCCTCTTTCTTCTTCATCTCCTCTACTTGCTCCTTAAAGTTTACACAGAAAGACAAAAAAGGATGAAGTTGCTCCACCTCTTACTTTAATGTCAGGTGTGAAAATAATAAATTCACACCACTGAAATCACTAGGTCAAATTTATCAGAGACTCCATGTTTTCATTCCATGGGGACTCAGAATATAAAAAGTAGCATCCCACTGCTGTGAATCGTTGTGTTATCATCTTACCTTCAGAGAGTTAATCAGAGCCAGGTTATTGAGAGTGATGTCATTATAGTAGTTTTTGATATCACTGAACGCCTTTTCGTGGTTCTTCATTAGTGTGTTGATCTGACCATTCTTTCGCTCTTCGATTTCATGAATTTCAGTTTTGCGCTTCAGATCCAGCTCATCTCGTAACACTCGCATCTTCTTCTCATACTTAGCTTCGATTTCTGGTTGGGTAAGAAAGATATCAAATAAGATTTAGAAAAACATAAAAACAAGTTAGCAAAAAGCAATGTTCTTAAATGTGATGTGAAAATTACATCACATGGTTTGCCCAGTACATTTCAATCTTCTAATTAAAAATCTAAAGTGGGTTTTTTTTTGTATTTTAATCAAAGTATTTTTGCGCTCCTAAAAGTGTTACAGGTCTTTGAAAGCCATTCTGACTACCAAACCATTTGACAGGCTCATATATCATGTAATCAAATTAAATGCTAATGCAATCAAATAACACCTCTTGAAAGATGACTGTCAGTTTACATTTAAACATAAATGAATGCAAAGCTCATTTGAAAGTTTTTGCATAATATGACTATCCAAGGTACTAAGCAGCTCAAAACGGCAGGAGGCATTAGCTATCCAAACATCATCTTTACAAAATGTAATAAAAAAGCTATGCACGTTATACATAAAAAAAAAAAAAATATATATATATATATATATATATATATATATATATATATATATATATATATATATATATATAAGAACAAAATGAGAGGACTAAAATATTTAACAAAATAACTAAAGGGGTAACTGTCACACCTAAATAAGCTTTTTTATGAAACCTATAGGCCTGTATTAGCTGCTAGCTCAAACAAGCTCACTGCACACTCAGAACGCTCACCTCGTACTTGTCTTTCAAAATCATTCCGCAGTTTAGTTATTTCTTCATCATGTTTCTGTTGAGATTTAACGAAATAATAATTATTGCAAATATTGTTACAAATATACAAATGGAAGGGGGGTAATAAACTTAATTTTCAATGTGAAAATAACAAACATACATTTTTGTAATTCTAATGTCTTAAATGAGCTGACATACCAGTTTGAGGTTTTTCACCAGATTCTCATTGGAAAGCTCCTGCTCTTTTAAATCCACTTTCAGGGTGCGCACACCCTTACGTAAATCATCTTCCTGGACACCGTGATCTTTCTGTGCAAGCTTCATAGCAACAACACCCTGAGCCTTGAGCTCTGTAATGTTGTTCTGGTGTTCGTAAAGCAAGTGTTTCACCTTCTGCTTGTAAACCTGTAAAAAAAAAAAAAAAGTTGCACAAAAGGTCACCACAAAACGAAACAAACCAGATTTTTTTGAAAGGGAAATAACTGCAGTGAGATTTTACCTTGATTTCTACTTGATGCCTCTCTTCAGAATCCTCCATTTCTCTGTCTTTGTTCCTCATCTCGGATTTCTTCTCCTCTAACTGCCTCTTGGTGATTTCCCAGAAGGTGTGGATTTTATCCCTCTCCAGTTGGAAATAATTCCTTTCCTCCCGTTCCCGGTCCAGTTCCTCACGTAGACGGACAATGTGCTCCTCCAGCTACATTGAAATATTTAACACAAGTATGTTTTCAAACCATGTGACCTATAGCATCTTAGCCTTTCACTCTGTTGCATATTGTTAATACAATCTGAACAGCTGCAGTAATGTAAAAACAAGCAAAGAATCCAAATTTAAATAACACAAATAAAACAAATAAATAAGATCCTCAACACAAAAAGGAGGACTAGTTATAAGTGGTAACACACTGATGAAGAATCACTAACTTACCAACCATACTTCTTAAGGTCATACAACAACAACAATAATAATAATAATAATAATAATAATAATAATAATAATAATAATTTACCATTTTAAGAATTTCTTTGGTGATATATTTTACTAGTTAGTAATTTCTTAAATCTTATAATAATTATAAAATAATACTCATACTCATGTATAATATTACGAGGAATCTGTAAGGTGACATTTTTGAGGTAGAAACTCCAACCACAAAACTGAAAGGTGTTGGTTTAAGAAGGGGGGAAATAAGAAAAACCACCGATTCTTTTTGGTGGCTAAAAAAGACCAATGTCGATATTAAATAATCGATATTATATATATATATATATATATATATATATATATATAATATATATATATATATATATATATATATATATATTCTCGCATCCCATTGTGCCCTCAGCTCAACAGTTGTGTTTCCCTTGCATTTAAATAGGACTGTTCTGAAATTACTTTTGTACAGTTACAGTAGCAACACTGTTAACACAAAGTCTTATCAACCAATAATCGTTTTACAAATAGAAAAAAAAAAAATGTTGTAATAACGTAACTTAAAATAACTCTGAAAACGCAAGTAAAGTAGATCCATTTGTAAAATGCATAAACTTCAAAAAATAAATTTGTTATATTGATTTAAAATCTCAGTGATAAAGACTGAAATAATGAAAGATGTGCCTTTAGTTTGTGACGAATGCATTTCTTTTAAAAACAATACTGCAAAATGTAGTAAAGACGTGTTCATACTTATGGAACCTGGTTACAGCAAATACAAGCAACTCACATAAACACCATACCAAAAAATACGTACCATTTTTGAAGGATTTTTATGCGTGGAAAGACAAGGAAATAAGAATAAAACAAAAACAAATGCAAAACGTAGTATAATTAACTGATCATTTCACACAGCAGTGATCCACACAGAAACAGACCCGCGTCTCCAGGCAACAACACCAAACAAACATCGCGAGAGTTTTTTTTCCTGAAAATATAAATCTCGCGGGATTAGGAGCGGACCGGGAATATATATTCTTAGCAACAGATAAACAACACGATAGCAACCAAACCAAGATTGACGAAGTTGTTATTTGAAGGTTGTCGATTTCACCGGTATTAAAAGTTCTGGGAAAGAATGTCCACACTTTTAGAGAATAACACAACGTGTATGTTAGGATTATGTTATGTAGATATTCCTAGAAAACCCAAATTCCTCTAACGCAAAACCCCTGCAGATTTTTTTTTTCAGAGGGTGATCGATTAAATATGCCTAGATATAATAACACAGATAGCACTATTTTAAAACACTGTGTTTTTTTTTTTTTTTGTTGTTGTTGTTTTTTTTCGTTTTTGTTTTACACTCTGAAGTTTATCCCCTAGCTTACCCTGCAATGTCCACAATAAAATTCAGTTTTTACAGTTGTTTTTGGAAGACTCCGTGTATACCAACCATGGACTTATGGAAACTCTAATAACATTTTAAAAAAGCAAAATTATCTATATGGTAACAGTATCCTGGGAGACAGTCAGCATAGTTTTAGGAAAGGGAGATCTTGTCTAAATAACCTGCTTGAATTTTTTGAGGATGCAACATCAACAATAGCTAATTGCAAAGCATATGACACGGTTTATTTAGATTTCCAGAAAGCTTTTGACAAAGTCGTGCATACAAGATTGATTCTCAAACTGAACGCAGTAGGGATTCAAGGAAATGCACATGGATTAGGGAGTGGTTAACGCGTAGAAAACAAAAAGCACTGATAGAAGTGAAACCTCAAAACGGAGCGAGGTAACCAGTGGAGTCACCTTGCTACAAAAAGGATATTGCTGCTCTAGAAAGAGTGCAAAGAAGAACAACCAGACTTTTCCTGATTTAAAAGGTATGTCATATGCACACAGGGTAAAATAACTGAACATTAATAATTCTTGAATAAAGAAGACCACACGGCGATCTGATTTAAGCATTCAATATTCTAAAAAGTATTGACAATTTTCGTATCAGGGGACTTGTTTCGACCTGAAAAAAGAAACAGGTACCAGGGGTTACAAATGGAGATTAAATAGAAGGGCATTCAGAACAGAAAATAGGAGGCACTTTTTTCATACAGAGAATTGTGAAAGTCTGGAATCAACTCTGACACTCTGAGATCCTTCAATAAGCTGCTTGATGAGATTCTGCACGTCAAATCACACGCACGCGCGAACGGTAGATAAAAGCATTGGAAAACTACTGCTGTGCACGTTTAACAGAGGCTCCATGAAAAAAAAAAAAATATTATTATATACAGAGAACATTTGATGGACTTTTTTAACATCTGTAAAGCCGATATTTTCAATACATCTCTATAAGGTTTAACAGAATAATATATTTATATAGTGAGGCTAAGCGTTTAACATTGGTCCTATTTGATTAAACACAATAGTTTTAAAAAAGTGTAGTGGGTGGGAAAAAAAGGTGGTGGGTGCAAATAAAAATAACTCGTTTTGAAACATGCTCTGCAGCTAACATTCTTGAAAAGGCATATCTGTACACTGGGTTTTCAGATATGAAAATACCCAATAAATCCAGTAGATGGCACTGTCTCAATATTTGTGCGATGTGGTTTGTTGCACAAAGCATTACGAATTGGAAGTTACCAGACTGAAACATATGTTTTATAAACCTCTTGGCATAAATATCAGTGCTGCTTAACTTAATTAGATGAATAACGGGTTCACAGATTGTAAAAGTATTTACGTCAGTAATATTTCAAATGATAAAGAATGGGATCGATCATATTAGCATGATTACATTTTAAAATGGATATGGATATAAAGCTGATGGGGGGTGGGGAGGGGGGAATCAACTTATTTATGTTATTATTCATAATCTGTTATTTTACATTTGTACATTAACTTAATTGTTAGTTCCTCAGCTCCTCCCCACCAACCTTTAACCCTTTCCAATTCTTTATTGTTAACCTCATGTTGCAAGGTTGAAAATAATAATAGTATAGCATACTGCAGTTATCCCAGGCCAAACAAACATTACATAAGTATACTGGAGAAAGCAACAACTATATAAGGGAACAAATGTAATGGAAGGGTTTAATATTAAAGACAGGGTAGTTGCATATGGGTACCAGCCTGAGTTCCAGCAGCCACTAACCACTGTCTAATACAGTAAAGAGGATCTCAGCACAGAAAGGCCAGGTACTAAAAGTGGTGCTTTGTAATAGGATTGTTATAAAATGAGGGGACGGAAATAAACAACTATTCTCCAAGACACTCATAAAACACACAAAACACACAAAAAAGGGCAATGTTGTAGAAGTGCTAAGAATTAAATCACATCAACCTACAGAGGATTGCACTCTTGAAGGCGTTAGCCAAAATTGCTTCACATATAGTTTTACATCATAAATGTAGCAAAGCCTAACCAGTGTGGCATTGATTATATTAAAATGTTTTCAATGATGTGGCATTCTATTAATGATGATATAGCCAATCATTTTGGTTACATTTATTATAGATATTGGTGCTGGGAAAATCTTATTTTCTTAGGTATCAGGAATTATTTCTAGTAACTTCACTTGAATCTCTTTTTTTTACTGAAGTTAACATGTGCTGTTTCATGATAATCTTACATGATTTAAATACTAAATGTTGTTAAATCCAATAATACAGTAAGAGCCATACTCAACCTTAATCAAGAGAACAATATCCTCGGCCACAACTGTAAATTCAATACCAGAGCTACCATTATGAAGAACAAAAATTGATGAATATGACAGTATTTATGGCAGAATATAGAATGGAAATGGTAATACATCATTTTAATTAAAATTGGATAAGTGTTTTGTTAGTATCATGGTAAAGTATATTTAAATTGCCTATGTAGATTATGTGGAAAGATGTAAGTGTGTCAGACAGATGGATGGGTGTACAAACAGAGACACCACCTCCCTGCAATCTGATACTCCCAATAACTGATGCGAAATAATGTTAATACAAAGTTACATCACCATTTCATTGACAGACAGATGTACAAATGTACAAACAGATGCTTTCCCAAATACTCCCACGATCTGATACTTCCAATAACCTGAGCTAAATAAATGTTACATCACAAGTGGATATCAGGTTTTCCAGATACTGTAATATATGTAAGTATCATCGTCCTCTATATTCCTGTCGATTTCCACCCCTACAGGGGATAATACCTCCTTTGTCTTCCTTAGCCAGGACACAGGTGTGACTTTATTAACAGCAACCTTGTTTATAATGGACTGTGATATTAGACAGCCTTTGCCACAGCCCCACAGGGAAGCGGTGAAGCTTTGAAACCTTCTGTCATCCTCTTCACAACTGTGATTCTAATTATAATGATATGTTATATTATGTTTAAACTTGTTTTGAATGTGTTGTTTGTGTTCTCAGGGAAGTGGTATAAGATACAAATAAAATAAGTGTTGTTGTCTCAAAGGACAGAAACCATATCACAAAATCTCACCACAATTCAGGTCAATGCGGCCTACTAGCAGTCTCTGTTTGAGAACTGCCCTGGACTGTCAGGGCTGTGTGGGGATTCAAAGCTCTCATAATCTAAACGACGATGTTTGATAGTCAATGCCTCAAAATATATACGAGAGCCAGAAAACAGAACACCCTCAAAAATGATTTTTTTTTTTTTTCAGGCTCTCAAATTTAAAAATCAAATTCCAGGTCTGTTTTGTTGTTGAAATGAGAGTAGCTTTTACTCTCATTGATTTATTAAGCATTTGCAGAGTTTCACCAATCAGGTGCTTTTGAAGATTACTACCTTAACTGGAAAAAAAAACACACCCTCACAGAAAAGCTATTATTAGGGTGCAGTAAAACACCAGTGTAGTAAACTGGTGAAACTTGTAGTAGACTAAATATTGCACAGTCTTCCTGATATATTATCACACCAGTATTGTTATGGGACTAATGTACTTCAATGATGGCACTACATATGCTTATATTGTATTTATGAGTTCACATACCATTTTAAATGATGAGCTGTCATCCTCTTAGAACCTATTGGTAGCAACAACACTAGAATTCTGTAGAGTGGTGTCTGGCACTCATAAAGTCATTGACAACAAACTTAAGCTGCCAACACATTGACTTTCTACACAAAATGTTAAAAAATACACTTTCAGATGTGACACAACAAACAGCACTCTCAACGTAATCAGTTAGCTATGGCATATTTCTAAACAAATACATGTATTGTGAAAATATTACAAAGTGTGATAGCAATGCCTCAGTACCATTGTAGCTGCCCTATGCTATCACCTGCCCTTTAGAACAGAGTCACTGTTGCATTACCATTGTAGTGCCACTGTATTGAAACTGGAACATCATGTTTTAAGGACAGACAACATGTGTACAGTCCATTGTACAATTATTGCAGGAATGATAAAGGAATTGGAATGCTGGTCGCTAATAAAAGGAGGCTGTGACGACTCTAGCTGTGAGACCTCAGGATTTGAAATTCTGAAGAAGTGCGATACGGGTTTGCTTCCCCTCCTCTTCCTAACTGTAACTAAAAAGCACACAGAAAGCAGAGTTGGTGACCTCTAATCTCATGCTGTGTTTATTTCTCATGAAAATGTTATAAAGCAGAGAGAAAGAAATACAATAGAACAGAGAGAACTCGGATCTGAGAGTCAGCAGAATACTGTAAAACCTTTATTTATATAAATGCTTTCTATGTGTATTTAAATAACTCAGTGATTTAATGTGAAAGCATCATTGAACTTACGACAAAGATATAACCACATAGGTAAGGGATGATTAAGGCCTTGATCCTTCCTTTATGCTTCAGGTGAGCTTTTGAATGGTGCAGGGGTCGTATTCTGGGATTCCACTTTGTAAAAGGAGTTGGGAATATATTTTGTTAAAAAGCTCTAAGTTTAACTTTTTAATTTGAATTCCTTTTCAAGCAAAAACAAGTTTGTAATATACATAATTATGTATGTTTTATGTGTTAAATGCACATGCTTTTTTGTGATTTTTAATGCAATGGCGTATGATTGAATTGTGCTATAAAATAGGTAAATAACATTGGTCATATATAGTAGGACTGTATTTCTGGTGTACATTTTGTTTTCCAGATTTAATTTTCACTTTGATGCAGGTGAACCCAAGCTACAGTACTATTGTACTTGGTTTCCTCTCTTATTGACTTTCTGTATATTTTACAGGTAATAGAATCCACTTGACCCTACATAGATTCCTATCTGTAACCTAGACCATTAGTTTAAGGCTCAATGGGGTTCTTGTTGTGGAAATGCTGTTATGCTTACAAGATTAAATAAACTATTTTGGTTATTATCCCTTTCAACAATCTATCACACTAGAAAGAAAGCAACGCTGATGTGTGGGTAAGTAAGCTGGGCTGAGCTGAATGGGGGATGGAGGGGGGTGATGCTGGGACACCAGAATCACTGTCGAGCCCTCTTGAGGTGTCGTGGGCTAGTCAATGAAACACTGAGGATGGAAGGTGCCCACTTGAAGACCCCAGAGATGTACCCTACTTAGCTCAGTCCAGACGGTTGTCATGCTGATGCGCTGGGGAGACTACACTGGGTTGATCCCCGGAGACAGCATCGCAACTGTTGTGAGTGCTGATGCGCTGGGGAAGCAAAATAAGCTGATCCCTGGAGCCAGCATTACACTTCAGCAATCAACACCAGACAGAAGGATATCTACATCATCAGATGGAAAGCAACGCAAATGTATGGAGACGCAGATGGATCACATTAGTTTACTGTAAAGCTACGTCTTAGTTGGTGCTTATCTTGGCGAGAGCCGAGTTCAAATCAGCATGAAGTTTAACATCTACTCTCATGTAATGGAAATATAATGTTAATAGCCAAAGCTTCAGAGTGGTGGTTGATAAATCTCCACCAGAGTAGATACAGTTAATACATAGTTCACCCCAGCCCCAACTGCCCCCCCCCTCACCCTTTCTCTTTCCCTCCCTCCTTCTGTCTGGGCTATCTGCCAATGTGTCTTGTCTCTCTCTCTCTCTTCTCTCTCTCTCTCTCTCTCTCTCTCTCTCTCTCTCTCTCTCTCTCTCTCTCTCTCTCTCTCCCCCCCTCTTTCTCTGCAGTCTCCCTCCTGAGCTAATTTCCAATGCAATGTATACAGTTCAGTGTGGCTCTTCAATTCACACAGTGATCTCTGCTTGCATGGCAATGTATTCCTGCTGGTGCAATGCCCAGCGTTCTGTTGTTGCAGGGATGCTCTGCCTGTGAGAGTAGCCTCCCTCGCTTCTCTTTCTGATGCTGTTGCCTTAGCAAGCCGCTGAGCTGACTCAGGTTGACTGGATGGAGGCGCAAGGAGGGGCGGGTACCCCAGGTGAGTAAAGTCAGACAGATTCAAATAGAAAGAGGTGAAATACTGTATTATCCAAAACTGGGGTACAGTCTGAGGCATAGTCTTTATAGGCAGTTTTCTTTTAACACAAGCTTCTGATACTAAACTAATTGTTAAAGGCTTACTGTATGCGCAGAACTACTGTCTTTGAAATATGGTACTTGAGCACTGCTACAGTATTAGACATCAGGTAAAATAATAACTATTTGTTAAACAGTGTTAACTTGGTTTGTATTGAGTGTTCTATTTCTTTGGGAATGTGTTTGTACTGGTGTGCCAATTAAATAAGACACTGAAGGTAAAAGACAAATATTAACCGAGAATATTTAGATGCTGCGAGGGATTTTCAAAGTTCAAGCAAACCTGCAGGGCAATCATAGGCATACCACGAATGGGGTTTTAGGGTCAGCTTATTTGAAGGATCTGCTAAGGTGCATTTTTAAGCATGGGTTTATTACTAGTTAGGACTCAGGATTAACTATAGGATGATGCCATTGGCATGTATCAAAGTCTAGGGACAAATATATTAGTACATAAGTATACATAATTGCTAATAAAATAAATTGTTATGCCATTAATGCCATTTATTCTGTCAGAGATGAGCTGTTCATTATTAGTGACTCCCCATAACCATGCAAAAAGAAATATACCTAAAATATATTAAATTAATGTTACTATTTATTTATTTATTTTTTTAACCTTAAACGTGACATACATATGTTTAAAAAATGTTTATAGACAAAAATATTAAACCGTTACCGACACGAATCTTAAATAGAATATATATATATATAATTATATTATATAGATATATCTATTCTATGATTTTTAATAAAGTGAATGAAAAATTATATAAACTTATTCATGAGGTCATTTTTTTACAAAATGTATGTTACATTAATAAAACAGTTAAAGTTTCACCTAAGGACTAGCGTCTCGCTAGTTATGAGCTATTCAGATTCATGAGCTATTCAATAATTATGAATTCTTAATACTAATCACAATCCTAACTGTCATCTCTGAAACTCATTTTCTCCCCTAACTAGGGGTTTGCTTCCTTCTGGGGAGAGAGCGGCACACAGAATGCAAATCGTTCAGCTTTGATGTCTTAAAACCCTGAGGTGCTGGCCTCTTAACGAAGAAGTCGATAATTGAATACAAAATACATAGTGAGGAGCATTTCAATATCCTCCATATGGCAAGTTCATAGAACGCCATGCTATCATACAGCACTGTCATGTTCACAGAACGTCATGCTATCACACAGCACTGTCACATGAGAGACCTCCAAGTGCTTAGTGCAGATCTATCAGATCTAGTGTCATGCTTATTTAGATTGACTTGCAAGAGGAAGATGCAGCTTTTATACAGTTTATTACAGGGAGACCAAAAAACTTGAGTTGTGTAAAGGACAACATATTTACAAAGGTGTTTCAATTTGTTCTCTAGCCTCTTTGTAACTGCTATGTCTATAATATTTAACATTAAGAAGTTCACAGGTACTGTAGTAAACAAGTTTGTATCCTTGGCTAGACTTGCCCATGACCATATGGTTCACAGCAGCTCTTAATAAATGTAAGTACAGCTTTGAATATAGGCTAGTCTGTGCTAATGACTATGACTAATTCAGTACTTAGAACAGGCAGGATGCAGCCAGTAAGAAAGGGATCTGCCATTGTCATGCTTTCAAGAAGGGCTTGGAGGGCTAAAAAACTTTGGTGTGCAGAATTCTACCTAATACTACTGAAGTAAACTGGGAACGATCCTAGCAGAACCAATTGTCTTTATAGTATTCTCAGCAACACAGTAGATTTGGATCAGATATCCTGAAACCGCAATGTAGTGTACTGGTTTGGTACCAAAATGTTTTTTCTTGGTCTCAGATTACTAGCACAGATAAAATTTCAGCTAATCCTTTTGTTCAGTATACATAACTGAATAATAATAGAGAGCTGATGCTAGCGACCTACCAGTCTCTGGAGGACAAAGGCCAGCCCTGCAGGTGTCTGCTTGCGCTCACTAGGTGCCTGGCCAGTAGGGTACTGTAGTGCGATGAGGAGAAACAGACCCTGCCAATTTTGCTTCTCTAACCCGCAAGAGTGCTAGAGCCAATGCAAAGCTACCTTTCGAATCCCCAGCAGACAGGTGACTTTGCACAGCACTCCCCTGACTGTATGACTCACCATGCGATCCACATTGCCGTGTTTTTACCAAGTGAGGCATGCAGGTTTTTATATCACATGCACATCCTTTGGGTCAAGGACTGTAAACAGGATTTACATCTTTGATATCCTGGCTTACATCAAGTGCCCTTAGGAAAAGGCTATGTTGCTAGATTAGGTAGATTCAAATTAAAAATACAGCAGCACTGTATGTCCCTGTTGTATGGACCTACTGAGTGAAATTCCAAGCCATAGGAGGATATATATATATATATATATATATATATATATATATATATATATATATATATATATATATATATATATATATATATATATATATATATATATATATATATATGAGAGAGAGAGAGAGAGAGAGAGAGAGAAGTTGTTTTACCCTTTAAAGTTTACCACAGTTTTACAGTTGTGCTTTACTTTATTCAAGAATATAGTAGTTTAAATTGTACTTAAGTGGGCTATAGTCCACTAATAATCCTATTACCATGTCTGAGAGTCAGTACTTAGGACCTAGGTAGTATAAACATAGAAACTAAACAATGATTTAATGGAGTATTTAGGGTAAGGGGTTGCTAAGCTTGGAGACATAACCACTTACACACTTTGCCCCTTGTCCTCCATACATTTGATGTCAGGTTGCAACTGATAGCACGTTTCACAAGTTCACTATAAACCTATATAAATAGCTGTATGTGATTCTCCAGGGTTGTTAGTCTCAATGAATCTCTCAGTCATACAAAACTGTAATTAAATAAAAAGGGTTTCATATCAGCTTAATTTTTTAAAAGTTTAATTATTGAATATTCTGTTAGGTTTATTATCATTATTTGCCATGTTTACTAACTATTCCAGCATGAATTGCTAAATAAATATGGTGCTGCATAGGCTTCAGAGTACTATGCTTCTTTAATGCATGGCACAAAGCATTGCTCTATATGACAATCTTAAAAAAGTACTGTAGCCTTGGGTTGAGGACACAGTAGCCCTCTTCTCTTAAATTACACAGTACAATGGTTGCCAATTTCTGCTTTTGAGTGGGAAAAAACATATGAAATGAAATGGATCAGGATATAAGCCTTTTTTTTCTAAATAATAAAGGGTAGCTCTCACTCAGCAGTCGAAGACTAACATCCTGTATGAAAAATGAATATGCCTGATATAACAGCAGCTGTACTTGCGAACCAGTGTCTATTTCAGAGCAAGGGCCTTATTTTGAAGAGAGAGCAGTTTGCCTCTATAAGTATGAGATATGTTTAAACTACAAGGAGATACGAGTTTTCTGAGGGAACGCAATCCTAGACAGAGTCAAGTTTAGTCTCCATGTACACTAGATGCACTCTGTTGTTATCACTGTCATATGAAAAATGTTTTTTCTCCTTTTGAGATCCTGAATTTATATTAAAAGCTCCTGCACTGGGCCTGACTTTAACCAAATTAGACATTCTGGTCAGCAGGCTGCTGTCGCTGTGGACTATACTGTATTGTGACACTTGTTTATCCAAACTGTACCAAAAAAACAAACGCTCCGCTGCAGAATGTGCTGAATACATTTTATTCATTTTTCTACTTTGTTCATTTTCTTCAGTTCTCTTCTTTTATTTTCTCTTACTGCAGTGAAAGTAATATTATCTTAGAAAATGATTTTATATATTTGCACACACATAACTCACATTCATCATTTTCATGCCATATATGTCTTCAGTGTTCAGCAAAACACTAACATACTCTTCTTGCAATTTGTTTGTTCGATGTACAAGTTCACCAGGTGAATGCTTCATGTTTCGGTCACAGTAACATGCCCTCTTAAACTTGCCATTTCATGGAATTGTTCCAAGCTAGATCATTTCCAAAAGCACAGCTGCCCAAAATTAAACGCTGTATTTGTTATGCGTCTACATTACCTCAGAAAAACTGAACGGAACATCTGAACCTGGCTTTGGGAATGTGAGATTCTAACCACATATTTTCACTGAAATCAGATCCCATTGTTGTTTGTCTGTGTTTGCCTTGCTAGCAGTCATCAGCTGGCATACTGCCTCAGAGTACAGTGGCAGCTCAGCCAAAATTGCATGGTTTGCATTTCAAGCAGTACTGGCTGTGAACAGTATGAATTGCTTGGTTTCTTGAGAAGGCCTCACTTTCATAACTCAGCCATTCCATCACTGGGTGCAATGTAGAGGGGTTACTACAGCACCCATGAACACAGTGTTTTCAATTTTAAGTGTATGCTGCTGAAGTACTAAAGCGACAGAATGCTGCCTAATCTGTTCAGTAAGCATTGTCATTTTCTGTATGTTAGTTATGTCTTGAAAAGGGCTTTACCAATCTTTATTTGGGTTTGTTGTTTGAGAGTAAGTGAAGACATGTTTTATTGTATTTTTCTAAATTCCTGATATCAGTTCCATCCATTTTTGATAGAATAGCCTAGTGCAAACCCATGTTCATATGAACTGATCTTTTTGTAATCACTGACTGCTTCATCTGGTTTCTTTTTCTGCTTACTTAATTGTATTAGGCTGGGTTTAGTATTTTATTTTGTATGTGAATGTGGAATGGTAGTTGATATACAAACTCATTTCTGAGGCTGGAGGATTTTAAAAAAGTGCTTTCCTTAACTGTGGTGTAATGTCATAATGACTCTTTTATAAGGAAAATGCATGCTTTTAGTTGTATTGGATTGGGTTATAAATAAGACTGGCGAGCAGTCATTCTGGGTTATAGAGTGAAGGTAATTTTAAAGGAAAGACATGGTAAATTGCAAACTGACCGTGCAGATTTACCATGGAAAACTTTTGATATGGGTAAATCACTTATCAAGACTACAAAAACATTCAGTGAAACAATATCATCGTGCAGTCATCACTTATGCACCTAAATAAATTCAGTGAAAACATATACATTGTTATTTAAATATTATTTAAATTCACTATCATAATGTTTATACTATATTGGCGATATGCTGTTCTCTGTTCAATTTTTGCCATTAGATCACGTTGAAGACACATAATCCATGTACTGTGCTAGTATAAGACCCCTTCATTCATTCACTACCCTAAATATCTCACCAGGGAAAAAATTAGGTCAGAGTACTGTAGCTTTTAATTTTATTCAGGCCACAGTAATGCCTTCAGTCTTTAATATAAGTGTTCACTTTAGTTAAGGTTCTTATCTCGGTATAAGTAGACACACTTAAGTGAGCACTAAGGTGTAGTTATATTTCCAGTATTCCATGTTATAAATTATTTTATTGTATTGCTAGAACTGAACAAAGAAGCTTTAAACCTACTGAAACCTTCTGCCTCGGGTGACCTGAAAACAGACGTATCCCACAATCCTTTAGGAGAAGAGGAGGGCGGGATCCCCTTTCCCAACTCTGGGCTACTGCATGTGGCAGAAAGAAGGCGTAAGTGACAACTTATTTCTTGTTAACCCAAAGGTTTTTTGGTAAGATTATAGATTGCAATAAACAGTCAATAAACAATCTCTATAGTGTTATGAAGGATGCTATACACATAATTAGCCTGTTATTAACACTGTTGTAATAATAACAACAGGATACATCAATATTTACATGAACCAAAGGCATTTCATTAAACCTTTCATTACTTTATTAACATTTACACTTTACAAATGCCATGAAGTCTTCAATAAAAGTGTCCCTCACTGTTCACTATTCATGCTGCTTGAAGCCGTCTCACAAGAATGATCCACTGTGCCCCGATTCACTACTAATATAAAACATGGTTGCATATCTCCTTTATTATGAGTCCATGAAGGGAGTGGTTCATTTGTTTGCCTGCATATAAGGAACACAACCTGTTAAAACATAGTTTAGTTTTAAAATGAAATTATACATTAACGTTGCTTTATTTCTATTGCTGGCTGCCATCTTTTTTTCGGGCCTCTGTGGTGATGCTTTTATGTGATATTGTGAGCTTTTAAATATTGACTTCACCAAGCTCTCCCTCTCCTGAGATTTCTGGGCCGATGCGTTCCACTGTGAACTAAACAGCCATCCTTCAACTACTATATCCGCAACTTCAGTGCTTATGAATGACATACAGTTTGTAAGCTCAGATTTAGACTGGCTGGGCACCTGTGGCCCAGAGCTGTGTGGTCCTCCAATGCTGTAGCTGCATGGCGGGCCTGCAGAGTGAAAAGAAGCGGACGGCTGACGACACACGTTTCAGAGGACGATTGTCTTTGTCTCTCCCAAGTCAGCGCTGGGGTTGCAGCGGTGAGCCAGACTTAAAATTAGACATTTCAAATTGGGGAGAAACTAGGGTAAAAAAACAATTGCCTATTCCAAATGTATTTATAAAAAAAAAATGATTTAGAAGTCAAAGAATTTAGAACGGTAGATCTTCTACAGGGGACTGCATTGTAGCAATTAAAATATATTGCATCAACATCCCTTTTAAACAGAAAATGTAATCCATTTATAGACTTGAAAAGAGTTATTGATTTAACTTGCAAATGCACCTGCCTTCTGCTCCTTTTTAAGTTTATCACAGGAAAGAAGCTTTGAAATGACCAACACTACCTGAAAACATGGCTTGCAAACAGATACATCTTTAACCTTGTGTAGCCATGTTTTAAAATGAAAATACATGTTTGCCATAACATGTTTATTTCAAAACCGCACATATGAGCCCTATATAACATGTGCTCTACAGGGTTATGACCCTATTTTGTTAGCCACAATCACTTTGACCAATTGGGACTGATTCCACTGAGTGTGTTGCACTCATCAGCGGGATATCAACCCAGATGTTGTTTTCTCAGGCAGGGCTATTCAATCTCAGCTATCAGGATACTATGGTATGCTTTGTCCTCTGTGTGATGAGGAGATTTGTTTGCACTGAAAACTTCCATTATATTTAACCTTGTGAAGAAGTAGTTATCTGTTCAGTGCTTGCAGCCAGGGCAGTATTGCAATTGAACCTAGTATTGCCAAGTTTGTTTTCAGTGGCTGGCAGCTAACAATAAATAAGGGATTGATTATATCTGAGGGAAAATCATGCAGCCAATAACTATCCAGTACAGTGTGGCAGTAGCTGTACTGTTGTGAAGAAACATCTGCCAGCACTGAAGTTCAGCTGTAGCCAAACCAAACGAAAACAATATCAGTGAAACTGGTCATATCAAGGCTAGCAAGCCTCTTTATCTGTAACAACTAAAATACAACTACTTTTTATTTTAAGCGGCATTAGCTTTTTAAGTTTATTAGGTGCTGGCAACTAATTTTCTCTGCCATGTACAGCCATTTATTATAGCAGTGTCTTCTGGGACAAAGCTTGTTACTGTTTGAGAGGGGAAGCAGCAGATTGGTTATTGACAAGAAAAGAGCCAGTCAAGAACCAGGTGATGTCACCCAGGAAGTGCAGCACAGGCACGGCTTGCAGCCCTGGTATAGTACCATGTTTTAAAATGTTTGCTGTAACATGTGTTTCTTTCAAAACTGCACATTTGAGACCTGTGTAGCTAATGGAAGTGCAAAACAGATGAGATTTATGGAATATGGTATTATTCCAGGTTTTTTTCTTAGCTACAGTTACTTTAACATATTTGTCAAACATTTCTACTGCAAAATATCTAATCCCATTTCAATAATGTGATCGACTTTTAGAATCCCTGAGTATGGATCTAGTGTTTGTTGAACAGTTTCGGCCCTACTTCTTTATAAATACACAAATTAAACATGAATAGCATGTTAGTAAGCTAGCTGGTGAGATTTAATAAACTAAAAAAAAGATACTCGAAACCCAAACTCACTGCCTCTATACATTTCCTCACTCTTTCTTCAGGCATACTGCTTAATCATTTGATCACATAAAGGGGCAGGCACCTATTTTTTTTTAAAGAACTAGCCTGGTAGCCACAGAGCAATATTGCACAGTAAGGCACTATAAGGAGTCAAAACCTTTCTTGGAATGAATGTTTTCCACACCAGCAGCATGAAATGGGTTGTTTTCCATATACTGTGTGCAGGGGGACAAATCAGTATAAAACCCTTCACTGCAGAGCAATTCAATTTGCCTGGTGGAGACATCAAACAGCATGGTGGACGGTGCATAGCAATATAAATGAATGTAAGGGTTCTGCATGACGAGGCATTACAGGGTGTTTCACTGAAGAGCTTTTGGTTATAATCAAATCCAACAAGAAAAAAGCACAATCAAATACCTCAGGTCTCCTGTCGAGACTTCAAGGATGTGCTGGCCTTTGTGATATTAATTACAATTGAACTTTATTCAGCATAACAACAGAAGCCCTATAGATCAAGCCAGTTGAGCCACGTAATATCTGTCACATTGATGCACTGCGGAATTAGACTCGCTGTGTTACTGCACACTGTTTTATTTTAAAAAAATGATATCTGGTCCTGTACTGGGTTACAAGAAATACAATTTTTAAAAAAAGCTCAGTTTATATGTCTTGCTTCTTCTAGTCTGCTCCACTTGCACTTTCTTGTTAATTTCACCTCTGCAATGTCTACGAGGTCATTCGCTCTGACCTTTCAATTCTGCTTGTGCTGGTATTACCCACATACACAGAGTGCAATCTACATAGACAGTAAAAAACATGTAAGATGTATGGAATTTACTAACCATAAACTCTAAAGTAGCAGATTCTGACACTGCAGTGGAATTGTATAAAATACAACTTCATTGACGCTAATTTACCCTTTCCAGAAAGCCAGCAATATGCTAGCCCCATTATGGATAATACAAAAAGCTGAGATATTTCAAGTGACTTGTATTCAAGATTCAACTATTGATTTGTGATTTAAGAAAAAAAAAAAAATCGAACAGATTTATTCCCGACGCTGTTAACACAATATTGAACCCATAGACGTGTGCTTTGCACTCACCAGTAAAATGCTGAGTAGAAGATTCTGGCACAAAAAACAAGCTGCTGAATTATAGCTTCATTATAAAGGTTGATAACTTTAGAACATCAACATAAACTGTAAGTGGAAATGTGTTAGGAGAGGTTATTTCAGTTTCAAAGTACATTTCATCCTGTTGAGATATCTGGAGTCCTATACAGCACAGCTGCCCCTGTTAGTTAAGCATGAACATGTAATAACACAGTTCACTTGGATGCGTCCAGTAAATTGGATGTTTTCCCATAGAAGATGGAGTAGCTTGACAAGATCTGTTATGAACCCTTTAGAAGTTCCACTTCTCTTTTCTTATTAACCTGCCTCATGGCATTGGGTTAACTTTTCTACTTGAGTCACCATAGCCATATTTATATTTAATTTTATATGACTGCAGATAAAAATGTAAAGACAGTCGTTTACACAACAGGGGCCGCGTTCATGTAAGAGATACCGTCATAATTTTTGTCAACTGATCAAATACAGCATACTCCAAAAAATGGGGACCCTTATGCTCTGTCCATCCATCTGTCTGACTGGTGAACATAATAACACCTTGATTTTGCACCTTCACCAAAATTTTATCATACATACCTAGCCTTCTAGTGACATTTCAGATTTAATTTGGCTATAAACTCTATAAACTCAATAAACTCTTGGTTGTATACAAATATATTCAGGTGCTGTGCGATTATTATGTGATTATGAGGACTTGTGTATGTGCAGGCACAGGTTTATAGAATTTGTCCAATAAAACAAACAGGGGTTTTTGTTTTTCTGTTGTTGTTTTAACTGTGAGTTATTTCTTTTTAAATGGACTTACCATGAGTTATAAAGGCTAAACATATAATTCCTCAAAGTCACTTGAACGAAGAAAGGCTGCAAAGCTTCAAACAGCAAGTTGCCAGCAGAGAACTGACACAAAACCTACAATGTTTGCGTGCATTACTTTTCTCTATGGCGTTTGTCTTACCAGTACTATATCAAATCTTGAGTGAGCAGCACTCATTAAAGCAATGAAGAGCGTCACCTCTCACTTATAAATTAATCTGATCTTAAATTTGAAACTGAAGCAGATAACTTTAATAGGTTGTGTAGATATAGTGGGGTTTTCCCAGTCAGGGTTCTATAATCTAACCTAAGACAATGATCCAATCGCCTAGTGTGCAATGAAGGCCATTCAACCACAATAAAAAAATCACAGTGATGACTAAGATAAGAAGTACCAGTTATAAATCTTATAGCAGAATGGTATAGAGCATCAAGCCTCCCCAAAGCAGCTATCGGGGCCATTTTGTAGACAACTTCACCATAATCCAGTATTGGAAGAACAGACATCTGGACTAGAATATATCTAGTGGAACGTGTAAATCATGGTTTATTGCGAAAGAGAATTAAATCAATTCTAGATTTAACTTTAGATTCAGCCTTTTAAAGTCCCTTTTTACAACAAAAATAAATAGCTGAACTCTTAAACGGAGAGTGTCATTAACAGTTTCTTAATAGTTGTCATAACAACTGTGAAGTTATTGTGTGTTGTCTATAAAATGGAAAGCAAAACTAACTGTTGGCCCAATCTACAGAATCCTGTCTTTAAAACCTCAGCGCTAGTCAGTATCTTTTGCATTACTGTGCATTCAGAGATGCTAATATGTCATTAAGAAGGTGTGAATGCCCCCCCTGTGATTGTATGCACACTTTCATTATAATCCTGGACAACGAGGAGAAAACTGCAGATGAGCAGTCCCAGTGCCAATAAGCTCCTGCCCTGAGTCCTCTGCAGAGCAGCTTTGGCTCTGTATTGATGCTGTGCAGGAATTTCTGCATTTAGTCTACATTAGCATACTTGCCAACATTTGGAAACTGTTCAGCGGGACACTTATCATATAATAGACATATCCCCCCAGTTCAACACCACACAACCATTATAACAGTAAAAAAGTAAAAATAGACATAATTTAGCATTCTTCCCTTTGTATAAGTTAGTGATCAGCAGATGTGTCAGCCACACAAAGAGAACAGCGTTTGGTTTTCACTGACTCCACTGTGCAGAATAAATGATTTATTTTTCTACGGGTAAATATCGGGGCTTTCTTCCTATGCATCCAGACGCGGAACATTTGCTAGGAAATTGGGACTGTCCCAACCACATAGGGACTGTTGGCATGTATGCATTAGAGACAAGCCTCTGTTATTTGGTATGCTGCAGTGTAGGATATTAGGTGGAATCAGTTAACCCTATAAAGGTAGAATCAAAAGGCTGTTCAAAAGGAAATATTTTTCTCACCCACTTACCATTCATGGTATTTGGTTTCCGATTCTTAATTTGTTTCCTTGGAAATTAGTTTTAATGTCTGAGCTCAACATTGTTCATAACAATATTTTCTGTACTAAAGACCATGACAAGATGCTTCCAGTTAGTTTCCTACAAGGGTTTTTTTTAATAATGAATGCCTGACTAAAGGTAAGATTATTAGTCTTACCTTCAACACCTGTGGAAGCTTCCTTGTAATACAAAAATGCCAAACATCAGGCTCCTTGCATCTCATTTGGAGCAGCAATTGAACTAATCCATCACAATGCCACTGTCAGCATGGAAGTTCATAAAGGTGTTGAATGGTAGGTATAATAATAAAATGAGTCTCACAGTGATGGTGCAAAAAGCTGTTAGTGGGGAACTCATTAGTAGCTGTGAGCCAAAGAAAACAAATTAAGAATTGGCAAAAAAATACCATAAATGATGTGTGGGTGAAAACAAAAGTACCAGCGTGAAAACGAAAGTACTGGTATTTAAATCTTGTACACCCTGCTGTTGTACCATTAAGGGGCTGGAGGCTTGTTAATTTAAATTCACCAGAAGCAGATGTAACAGAACTAGTTAAAAAATTATATAGCTATCATTATTGAAAGCTGCATTGTCAAACCAACACGCTCTATTTTACACTAAGAAATGGGTACCTACATTTTTATCAGATCTTCTTGACAAGCCACTTTGGTTATATTTGGTTAAATTAAGGCTGTTTTTCTCAGGTGATTCTACTGTATTTACCAGAACAGGTTAAATCCTGGAACATGCAGTGCTTCTAAAGCCAGGATGTGGAGGTGTGACAAGCAAATTTCAGAGGGGAAAAAAACATAGCTAAATATGGACTATTATATTACAGTATACAGTATTATGAGCCCCAAAATGTATTGTATGAAACAATTTATATTATGTCATTATAATGCCATATATATCCAGAAATATATAAAAATCAACAATTGTCTGTATACTGAACCAAAAATATGTCCCATATATTTTACTATGTACTGTATTTCATTATATACAGCTATGGCCAAAAGTTTAGCATCATCTAGAATTATAGGATTGAGACATCATTTAAAAAAAAAACTACATCAACATAATTTAGATATTTTATTTAACATCATGTAATCAAAGAAACTAGAAAACGTCTAACATAAGCCATAATACTAGAACAGTATTTCATGTTAGATTTTGAAATGTCACATTTTTAATTTTTGTTAGTTTTTCATTATGTGTATGGAAAACTACAATGCAGTATGTAATTCAATATGTCAACGTAACATTATTCAGGAGGTTTCATTCAATTTTATGAAGCAAAATTTGTTAATTCTAGAGGGTGATGCAAAACTTTTGGCCATGGCTGTAACTACAAATAAAGCACTATGCCTTCTTGCTGCAGTATGTGTATAGATACATTAGACACAAAACTATGCTGTGTACCAGTATATTAAAACATACTATTTTTTGTAAAGGACTGCATCCTTTGCTGTGAATTTAGTGGTCAGCTTAGCCCCACTGAATCTGAGAGAAGTGGCAGGATTGAAATATACTTCCTGATTACAGCCAGTGTATTTGTGCCTCCTTTCATAAGCACTAAATTGCTATGCTATGCACCATGGTTAAAAAGTTAAACTAGATCAGCATGAAATAACTATCAAGGGGGACAAACCAACTGCTATTTCACCAGTGGAGTCCTGGAATCTAGTGCAGGATAAAAAGTGAAAAGAGCTGGATGTTATCAGATTAGCTCCAATGGCCTGTAAATCCTCAATATTAAAAAAAAAAAAAAAAAAAAAAAACAAATGATCATTTACAGATATCTCAAATTCATTTATAGATATCTCTAAATATTTGAAGCTATCTCTAAATCATTTGAAGATATCTAAAATGCATTTAGAGATATCTCAAAATGATTTACAGATATCTTTAAATGGAGCTTTGAATGAGGTATCTAAAATGCATTTTTTGATATCTTTAAATCATTTTAAGATATCTCTAAATGTTTTTTAGATATCTTTAAATACTTTTCAGATATCTCTAAATCATTTAGAGATGTATCAAAATAATGTCATGTTCATTTAAGGATATCTCTAAATCATTTGAACATATCTTAAAATAACTTTCTGTTCATTTGGATATATCTCTAAATAGACCGGAAGTCCATTCAAAACATAGAGCATTTTCACAGGAATTTATTTTGAGATATCTTGAAACGATATGTGGATTTGGCTAGCATGATGCGCCAAACTGTCATTTAGAGATATCTTAAAATGAGGGTTTTAAAGATATATGTAAATCATTTGAAGATATCTTCAAATAATTTCTTGTCCATTTAAAGAGATCTGTAAATCATTTTAAGATATCTTGAAATAACTTCCTGTTTATTTAGAGATATTGCTAAAACATATTAAGATATCTTCAAATAACTTTCTGTTCATTTAGAGATATCTCTAAATCATTTGAAGATATCTTCAAATGAACAGGAAACCATTTTGAGTTATCTCTGCATGATATCTATGTTGTATCTTTAAATGGACTTCCTGTCCATTTAAAGATATCTTCAAATGAACAGGAAGTCGTTTAGAGATTTCTTTAAAACCTTCATTTTAAGATATCTCTAAATGACAGTTTGGTATGCCAAGCTAGCCCAATCCATATGGTTTCCATAGTATTTAAAGATCTATGTAAATCAATTTCAGATATCTTTATTTCATTTTTCAATATCTCTGATTGATTTACAGATATATTTAAATTAATTTTAGATATCAATTAAAGATATCTGGAAATCAATTTGAAATATCTCCAAATATTTCAAGTATCTTAAAATGCAATTTGAAATATCTCAAAATGATCATCTGGCTTGCCATACACAGTTTGACACAAACTGTGTCACATAGCTCAATTCCAGCCAGCTCTTGTTGTACAAAGTGTTTAGAAAGTAAGTAGCTTCAAAAGTTGAAAAAATTAATGTTTTTCCATGTGTCCTGTTCTGGCTCCAATAGGTGAGCTTTGTCATGTTCTCTAAATCTGTCTTTAAGCTTGTCTGGAGATTCCTAAGTGAGAAGAATTTAACTCTGCAAACCCAACCTACTTTGTGTGTGTGTGTGTGTGTGTGTGTGTGTGTGTGTGTGTGTGTGTGTGTGTGTGTGTGTATATATAATATATATATATATATATATATATATGGAGAATCAGCACAACTGGCAGAGCACAATTTAATTGAAACAGGAAGGCTGTTCAGTCTCAGCACAAACTCCAGACAGGCCTGCACATTACAATTGCTTTTGTTTTAAATGTGTGCTTGGGGTTTGGTCTGTCTCCTTCATCTTTCTTGCACATTTGAATATATCTTCGCATAAGCACGCCCTTGTATATACAATAGGCGCATGGGTTTATATTCCTGATAATATGCTAGACCTCAGAAAAAGGAAAAGTAAAAAATAGATTAGTTTTTCGAAGACCATGTGCATATAGACATGGTACCAGTAACTGAGCTGCTGCTGAGCCCCACAGAAAGTGTTCTGTGTAGGCTAACACAGAGCTTCAGCCACTAGCAGTCAAGCAATATGTGGGCAGAAGTGGGCAGTGTGTTGATGTGTTGATGTTGCTGTGCTCCTCAGAGCCCCTGAGCAGCGTGTCCTCCCTGGAGGTGCACTTTGACCTGCTGGACCTCACCGAGCTCACAGACATGTCCGATCAGGAGCTGGCTGAAGTGTTTGCCGACTCTGATGAGGAAAACCAAAACGAATCTCCAGCAAGTAAGTTCTGTCTTTCTATGTGTCTGCCCACTATAATGAGTCAACTCAAAGATTCCTGTTCAGCACTGGAAATGATATTGTCACCAGCCTGTGGAAAAAAAAACAAAAAACATAGTCATAATGCCATTACTATTGTATACCAAGCCTCAATCATTGGCTTTGGTGGTGGTGGTGGTGGTGGGGTTTCTAGATGCTTTCAGGCTAAAAAATACAAACAGTTCATCTTTAAAAACCTGGGCAGGAACAGTACCTTTCATTTACATGGTTCTTTTTTTTTCAATGAAGAGCCATAGAACAGGAATGTCCCAAACTTTCCCTGCACTTCTTGGACTTGATGCAGCTGACAATCCATAATCTGTCATCTGGTATTTTCCGACCCTCCCCAGCAATATCTCTATAATCTAGATGCACTTGAAACCTGTTGACTAACAAGATTCCAGCCCAATTCCCTCAACTGCTTCACTAAACAATGTGCTCAGTATTCCTCTTCCTCTTATTATTTGTAGTACTAACATATTTTGGAATTTATGTTGGTTAATAAGCTGCTTGCAATACAATGGAATACAGTAGTAATAAAGTGCTACTGATTGTTTTACACTTAAAATCGAATGTTGTTAGTTTTGGAGTATTTTTATACTATCTGGGTAAGGGATATCCAAGTGCTGACTGTACAAACAAACAAAATAGGAAACATATACTGCACTGCAGAGGATGTGTTCTGTGCATTACACTGAGATAACAGTTAAGCTAGTTTTATTAAATCCTCAGACTGGCAAGTATCCAACTTTTGTTTTTTTTAATCTAGTTTTCTGATTGAAAAAAACTCTCCTACAGTTTATACATTTTTTATATATATTGACCCAGTCTGGACAGTTTAAATCTACATTTCTATTGTATTTCCCTGACTCAAATCATCGATCATTTAAATGAAGACGTATCATGGCAAAAATCATCCAATTTTCGTTATTGTATTCAGGAGAGCTGAGCTCTCTGAGATGAGACGTTCATCCATCATTTTCAATCCCTTTAGGAAATGAAATAGAGACAGAATACATATTGGAAATATATTGAACAGAAAATGAATACATTTAAGATATATATATATGTGTGTGTGTGTGTGTGTGTGTGTGTGTGTGTGTGTGTGTGTGTGTGTTACAATATACTGCAGTATATTAACTGACAACTGTATGCAGTATACTACGTCTCCATCCTGATTGCAGCTTGACCAGTGAAGTTTAAACTACAACACATTAAGTGATTTGGTACCAGGAAGCATCAACAATTTTACTTCTGTAGCATTTTCTTTTAAATATCTGTAAAAACCAAATTTAGGTGTAAAAAACAAGGACCGAAAGATCTTCAACAGAAAAAAACAGTGCCTTAAAATCTTGCTTACCACTCTTTTAATGACCTCTTGAGTGGTGCTTTAAATCCATACAGCTGCTTTGGACTGAACCATTAGATCAAGTCGTTTGAGGGTAGGTCCTTTATTTTTGGAATACACATTCCCAAATGAGTACTGTGTACATCAACTACTACCTACACAAGGGAGCTTTACTGTCTACAGTCATAGTTGTGATTGATTACGGCAATGTTATTGTAACCTGAAGATCCAAAAAAGAGGTCATTTGCTTTTAAGCACGAGCTAGGTATAAAGATATCTGTAGCCATGGATCATGGCAGATGACAAATATGAAGAAAAGTAAGGGAAAAAAAAGTACGATAATGTATTCTTGCTAGTATTCCTACTAGCAGAAAAAAACTTGCAGAAAGATTTAAACCATTCATATCTAGTCTGATTTTTGCCCTACTGAAGTTAGTCCTGCAAAACAGTGTTTTATAGTTGCTGTAAGTATGACATAGTAATAGGCAATTATTTGTCTTTAAAAGCCATATGTATACAGTACATTTGCAATGGGGAACTCGTTCTCTGGAAGAGTCAGCAAAGTCTAAGCCAGCTGCCCTAACAAAAGTTAAAGGTTAAAACACAACGATGTTTAGAATAGACAAAGCATATAATAATGGTGAGTTACAGGTAACCATGGTAAATCACAAAGTACTGTACAGCGTGGTCAAAACCGGGGATTTACCACAATGGAACTAAATAAATGCATAATATAAATCAAATATTATAAATCACCAAATGTATTTATTTTGTGTTTAATAGTAGTTGCTGGGAATAATATTTGTTTTGGGGACTTACAATAAGTTAATGCAGTACATTGTGTGTATGATGCCTCTTATTATAAGAGTGCGATGCAGGTTCAAGGAGCAAGTGTTAAAGGGGCAAGCTGACCTCTTACTGCTGCCTGTGGTTCCCCAACAACTCATAACAAACACCCTCAAAACACACACTTTATGGAAAGACTATCAAAATTTGTGTCTCCTTCTTTAAAGCCTGGAAGAAATTTCAATACATGTGACATTTATAAACATTCACCATTAAGCTGATAAAATAGGCAGTAGATAGATACTATTATTAAACAAGCCCTCGTCTGCTATGTTGATTTTACTCTGAAGATGCTTGACAGGCCCGTGAATAACAACAAGGCAGTAGTTTCGACAATGATTTATTGTTCGCCATAACGATACTGCAGCCAGGCTCATTTCCATTCCTTTCTTCTGCAAAGTGTGGAGACCACTCTTTAATCGGGGCTCTCCTAATGGTACAGGATTACTGTGGCCTGCTGTGCATCCACCTGTTTGAGAGATCCAAGCCAGAAAATGAAAGTGCCTCTTCTTGATTTCTGATTGCATACCATGTCGAGTCTCAATAAGGCTGTTGCTGGGATTCAAGCATTTTGTGTGTCATTCTTAAATGGCTGTTGCTAACAAAATAATTCCATACAGTGTCCATGCCATGCAGATCTGTTCGCTGTATAGGTCTGAAATAGGTCATTTTAAAAGAAACCTATGGTTTCGCAAAACGTGGTATCTGGTATTACACTAGATCAATGCAGGCTACTTTCTTGGTCATTCGTTTTTATAGTAGATCCGCATTAATACAGCCATGCCTCCCTTCAGCGTTGTACTGTAGTTAATTGGGCTGCTCGTGCCCCTTTGCTTAGTCACAGCTTGCTCACGGCTTTCTTTTCAGTAGATTTCTCATGCTTAAGCAGGAATCTAAATGTAAATTTTGATGAGTAGGAATGAAAAAAAAAATGAGGAGAATCGTGTTTACGAAACAGAAAACCAACAACAAAGGACTTTTTTTATGAGCAAACTGATTATATTGTATAATACAACACTTGTTTACAAAAAACAGCTGTTTTTCCAATAATGCAAAATTAAAGTCAGCAATGTCTCCTCCAGGCTGACCTGTGTGCTGGACCATGAAACAAGTAGTAGTTGAAACTGTATTCATAGACTACATGTTTTTTAATGCAACACACAGACAAAGAACTAAGAACAAAGTACAATGGTGAAAAAGCAAAAGTGAATAATGATGGTGCTTTGTATTTGAAAAGCCTTATACGTAGAAATGACCCATCTCTGTCCTGGAAAATGATTCATGATTGCAGTGCTGTATGACTATCTTTTGATCGAGAAACCCATCAAATGCATTATAAAGCTTTTGCCTGTATATATTATTAGTATAATAGATTATTGTGATACATTGCATGGCTTAGAAATAATGTCAACCAAAAGCAAATGTCTAATTTTGATTCACAGCAACTCACTAGAACACTTTATTTTTTAATTTTTTTTAATTTAACCTTTATCTTACCATACTTTTGCTAGATTAGAAAATATCTTTTACAAGAAAGAAAATAATAAAGACAAATACGCATTGTCACGCGTCTCATCCAGATAAAATATTATGCCATCAAAGCTAACAATGTTAAGTATTCAACTCAGCAAACATCGTTAGACAAGAAACAATTTTTCTTTCATGGTAATTATCAATGTTAAGCTTAAAGCTGTAGAGTCTCACTACCATGTAGAATTGTTGATTCAAATACTATGCTTACTACATTTTTTAACCTTTTGCTGCATCAGTTGGCTTTCCAGTTTGTTTAGGTTACCCACGGATATTGGGAACACAAGCCTCCTCCCACCTCTGAAGACCCACTTGTTCTCTTTTGCTTTCCATGCTCTTTAAGCCTGATATCTGTTATTATCTGTTGTGTCGTTGCTACTTTTTTTTTTAAATGCATCTACAATGTTTTAGAATTTTCTTTTCACATCCTAGCCTTGTATTTAATATATTATGCATTGTTTTCCATATCTTGTAAAGCACTTTGTGATGGTGGTCCACTACGAAAGGCGCTATATGAAATAAAGATTGATTGTCCTGTGCAGACTGGTCTTTTTTAAAGTTGTTTTTGGATTCAGGACAGCATTTTTAGAGAGTGTAAACCCATCCACTTGTCCCAATGTGCACTAAACATTAAATTTAGAATGGATTAACAAAGTCACATCAGTTTACCAAAAGATCGTCCGTACCTACACTATAATCTAATCTTCTTTTCCTCTCAATTCTATTTCATGTCTATCTTTCTTCTTTTCAGTACTTTCTTTAATATCACCACGCACAGTTTTAATCAGTACACTGAAGAAGGCACTAGCGGAACAGCCTCTCTACTTGACTTAGTTTCTTAAATTTTAATCCCAGTAGTTTATTAAATGAAAATTAAAACTACATTTGAAGCTATTTAACAGTGTAATGCCCACAACGTTTTTTAATGAGAAAAGAAACAATTTTTTTTTTTTTTTATTTCCTGTCTGGCAATACATAGTACTGAAAAATTCTGTCTGGTGAGCCAGGATTTAAAAAATAATACTATAGAGGGGTGGCTAAGCATTGGATCAGATGTGATACAAAAATAAACAGTGCAGGGTTTATTTTAAAATAGGCATATTTTTCCCTTTTTTTTTCCTTATTTTTTTAAGGGAAACATGAATTCAGACATAACTTTCAACCCAAATACTAAGGTAACACATTTATCAGAATCTGGAAACCAAATGCAGCAGCATTCTCTGTACATAGCTTTGGTGAAAAAAAGATCAGATACTTATATGATACTATTAAGTATAAATAAAAACCTATGCATTTGTAATACTACAGTGTGTGAATATGACACAGAATGTGTGTGTATATATATATTAGTATATATATCTATATATATATATATATATATATAATATAATATATATATACTTGTATAGGATGCTGTGTGTTACAACTATAAGTGTCACTCCACCAAAGGTATTCACAAGAGGTCGTTGAGAATCAGTTTGTATCTTACATAGCATCCTATACTAGAATGTGTACCATATATAGTAAATAAGAATAATTAAACAGCATATAATGTCATTTGTATCTGATACAAACTATTCGATACAAGCTATCTAATACAGAAGACATTCCACATGGCTGTATCAGGGTCTTATATATTATAACGTGTTATTATCTCAGTTCTAGGCTTTTGTACTTCCAAGTCTCACAGTGCTTTCTCGTAGATTCAATTGTTGGTTGAATATGAATGATACTGGGAAAAGTTAATGATTTATTCAACTTTTTCATGATTTTATTTTTATGGCAGTGCGGTAAGCTGCAAAAATAACAAAACATTTTAGAATTTAAACATGCAACCTATTCACAAAACTGTATGATCAAAACAATAGTGCCTTTTATTTCTCTCTTATTCGGTCAGGTTCTTTCCCACACTATTTATTTATTGAAACTCTCGTCTAGTAAACCAAGTATGTCAGTAACTTAACCCCCCCCACCACCACCATGGCTGTGAAGTACTTCAGAATAATGTAAATGGTGATCACCTAGGGTTATATCAATGGCGACTCTTGGTATACAATAAGAACTATCGCGTTTCAGGACAATTTGTTAAGCGATTATCCAGAAATCAGGTTTAACAGTTTTAGGATGTCGATATGTAGATCTGCCTGTGTTTAAATCATTAAGATAAACCCAAGGTCAGATATTCTTGAAGCCATCTTGACTGTTTCGGAAGCGTATTCTTGTGGGAAAGGGTCCTGCAAGTGTCCGGTAGTTTTGAAGCACACTGTAAGGGGCTACCACTCAAGCAGCTTCATTACTTAAATCCCAAGGACAACAAAGTGTAATTGAAATATAATAATTATCTGACATTGACGATGTTTGACTTCTTGCTGCTGCTCGCAGTGTCACACACACCCGGCATGTGGTCTGAAGCGCACCCTTTGTTCGGGCCCTGCATTGTGGCCCATGTCATGTACACTCATAAAAGTGTCTGTCAGGAAGGCTAAGCCTCAGCCAGCCCTCTGACAGTAGTGCTGACTGGGACGATGTTTTAAAGTCATTTAGCCAGGGGACTGAGCTCTCACTGTGGTATAAATCAGAGACGACAGCAAAGGATAGGCACCACTAATCTCTCCCCCACCCCCCCACCCCCTTCTCCCCACAGACACACAAAGAATGCAGCAGGAATCCTGAAATCTGCTGAACAAATTTTAAAGCAGACTCATCAAATTCTGCCCTGGTGTGATCAATATTGCTGCTCGGAACGAATACAGAACTCTAATACAAAGGAAATAGTTGGCTGATTTTATTTAATTTAAAAACTAGACAAGACGGCCAAGTTGGAAATCTGTGTTTAACTATGCATTAATGTGATGGTAGCAGTGTGAATTCAACAATGATCTTTTTCGGAAATATAATCCATTAAGATTAAGAGGATTTTTGAAAGATGTTTTTTCTGTTATTAAGCAGTACGGCAATACAAGTAAACCAGTGTCTATCCTTAACTGTCTTGTGAGAGTTTGTACGAGGGGTCTTTTTTTGCCAGTATATTCTGGGATTCCTCTACGAGGGGGTCTTTTTTTGCCAGTATATTCTGGGATTCCTCTAGGGTAAATCCTAACTAGCTGAAGTAACAGTCTGGCTCAAGTAACAGAGTAAAAACAGGGTGCATTTCCCAAGCCAATTAGATCTGTGAGTTCATCTTGCTCAAATAACTGTCACTCAGTCACAACCCAGTGCCTTGAGGCAAGACTGCTGTTACAACACTTGGGTTTGTGATTGCAGACAAATCCCACATAATGCAATGTAAATGTTGCGTAGCACTTACACCAGATTAGAAAGATACATGTAAAAGTGCCTATACAGGTATTTATGGGTTAAGAGTGATGGAGGGAACTTGTTTGTCCACTTAAAGGGGTGACAGTAAAATACAGTAAGCAACTGCAACAGTAGGGCAGGTAGTGGTATTACAGTCAAACAAAAGGGGATCAGGAGAAAAGCCTGCCTGCTGTTAGCATTCTGAGGAGGGTCTGCAGGGAGCTGACAAAACCATGCAAATCACAGGCTAGTTAAGAACAATCAGGTAATCAGGTAATGTGAGTTGTAGAATTAACTCTTGCATTGTCTGACATGTGTGACTGACTGACCAGCTGTTTTGTGTTGTTAGAAAAGTGCAGAGGTTAATTGGCTGAGTGAAAATTCCTGAAATAAAAATTCAGTTAAATCAAATTACTGGGCCTTTTGCTGCAAAGCCATAGAGAGTGAAGAACTCTGGGAAATGAATTAGAAAATAAAACATGAAAAACTGTATTCATAATATTGTGAAGATTGCTGTGCCTCTGCCTAGAGAAAACATATCTGAGGTAAACAAGTATGATGAGGGAAAAGAGCTTGCTGTACTTGCTGTGTGGGGTGGTTATTTTGTTTTGAAGTGATCGATAGTTCCATTTTAAACAGCTCATTCGTTGTCGCATGCATGGTGTATTTTTCAGCTCTGCACCAGCCCCCCCTCCCTCGCGGAGGATACCTGCGCTCGCCCTCGTGGACCAGAACCAAAGGAGAGCACAGGCGGGACAGGAAGAGCAACCCCAGCGAGTCTGAGCAGCCCCTGGATACCGACAGGCCCAAGAAGCCCTGAGCCACAGACACACTCCCCTGCCTGGACTCTGACACCAATACCAAGCGCTATATAAATCTGTGGTGATGAAGAGAAATGGTAGATGGATGCTGTGCGCTGTAATCTAAAGTAGGCAACAGATGAGTGAATGAACCACTATTTTACAGAATGTTTTGCCTTATTGCACATTAGGTATTGGCAGAAATCCAACTAAGATAAACATGCTTGGATATAATAATCCAGTTGACAAGTGGAGGTTTAGAGTCAAGATCATCCTCTCTTGTGAAAACATTATGGAATTGAAAGCAACCCTTAGCTACATTCTTTAAGCACTTTTGGAGACATTGTTACATACCCAGGTACTGTGTTGATGACTGTGGTCTCACCAATGGCAGATGATCTATTGCACTCATTCACTAACATATTCTTAAAACCAAAAGCCTATATTTGTCCTGCCTTCAAAATACCCGCTAATGTCCAAAATGACTTGCTGTCTTTTGACAGGGGGACAGGGGGACAGGGTTTCAATAGAATGAAACTGGAATATCACTTCCATTTACTTTCTTTGCTATTAGTTGTGTGTTTATACTGTCTGGTTTTAGTAAATATTTACAAGGTGATTCATAGTTTGTGCAACATTGTCGAAGCATTTTGGCCATCAGATGGTTGTTCAGTAATGTCAACGTTGAAGTGCAATTGAAGACAATGCAAAGCAACGATGCTGTGCCAATCGTCCTGTACAATAGCTGCCAACGTAGTCAGCAGTTAAAATGAACCAATAAAACATTAAACACTGAATTGTAAAGCCACTAACAAATTTAAGCGACAACACTTTTTCTGGAGTTGGTCCTATAGATAGAAAATAAATGTTAAATACACAAGAGTGTTTTTCGTTTAAAGGTTTGGGAGGCCAATGTTATAAATTGAGTTTGCTGGGAGTACAGTCAATTACAAACTAAGTTGAAAAAACCTGGATACCGAAAGCTGCAAGATCTAATGGCCCCAGACCTTCTGGGGCACTTTATTTTGATGGTGTGATGGTTTCTGGTACAAAAGACCCTACTGCTCCACTTACAGAGGCTGGCTCTAAGAGCTTGGTAGTGAGTTTATAGTTAAGCTCTGTCAGCCCAGGTTGACGTCCCATCCCAAACATTACTGTAGGTAACTAATTAAAAAATGAACGCCAGGGTCCCTGAGTGGCTCACCTTGTAAAAGCATGTATGTGTGGCATGCAGGGGGAGTCATACAGTGAGGGGAACGCCCTGGCTGTGCTCAGGCAGACTCCTGCAGGGCTGGCCTTTGTCTTCCTGAGGAAGGTAGCTAGCAGACAACTGTTTTCAAGTTCCTGGGAATAAAGAAGCAGTTGGCTTGGTCGTGGGATCAGAGGACGCCCACTGACTTTCAGATAGCCTGAGCTGTTGTGGGGAATTACTGCAGTGAGGGGGGAAAAAAATTGGACATTCCAAACTGAGGAGAAAATCAGGGGTAGAATATTTGGGCACTGAAAATGTATAGAAAAAACATGAGAAATCTCATTATAAATTGTAATAATTCAGTTCTCATTGAGGTATGGTAATGGTGCACCCAGAGGTAATGAAAGAGAACTGACTGAATTTAATTCAAGTGGGCCAGTAATAGTGTGCAAAGTCACTTATTTAAAAAAATAATAATTTTAATTAATACCAGTCATTTGTAATACTTCATTGAAATGATTCAAATAGTTTTTGTTTTTTTTTAACAGTCAAGCACTAGCTGTGCTGCAGATGTTATTTGTATTCATTAGCTGAACTTAAAGGAGGCAAAAACTGAGACATCTTTTCTATTGCCTCAACTGGAACACTGCTTGATGAAGGCATTTTCACAAGCAATGTCAGAACACAAGGCATTCAAGTACAAGCAATCTTCAAAAACACAAAGGAGCTCATAAAACTGAACCACAACACTACAGCACATCACTGAAACAATGCTTCAGTACAGAACTTCCTCATGAGCTCCTGCAAGGGTAATAACTCAACATAAAGACACTAATGCAAAGAAATTAGGGTTTAAATAAACTTCCACTGTTGTCCACAGAGTACTTATTCCACAAATAAACCCACCAATAAACAGCTGAATCAAGCTGAATCTGCTTTGCAATGAAGCGTAATTTAAAAGTGTGATTAAGACAGGAATTCTGTCATTTGATTTGAAACAAAATTCAAAAAGTGAATAATTGCATAATATACAGTACTGCACAATAAGCAGCCATTGAAGCAAGTGTTTAAATGGACATAGAGAAATGAGCTGAAATGGCAATAAATGGTGCATAAATAAAAGGCGGTTCTCGTATATTTAAGATTTAGGATCATATATGTTGCAGCAGATATATTCCCTGTTTGATAAGTTATTTTCTTTATCTAGAATAAAAGACCATGGCACATTCAATCTGTCAAGGGAAACCATAAAATAAGACATAGACATTTCTGCAGGTGCAACTAGTTGCATGGAGCAGTTTGATGGGAATGTGCAGTCACCCTGCCCCTTCATCGATGGAGCCTCAGACAGTGATCCATTTTGGAATTTAACATAAACCATTGATAGCAGGAGCACATGTTCAGATCGTCAGCTTTTACAGGACGCCTACATGGAGGCAAGATGAAAGCTTAATAATCCACAGGGGAATGCTCTTCTTGCTAAAGCTGCAGGTCTGGAATTGACTGTGTTTCTGAGATCTGGACAGATCAGATGAAGCAAACAGCAGTAGATGCAGTTCAGTTTGCAGCCGTCACATAGATTCTATCAGTATACGTATTGCTTTACCATGGGCTAAATTAGAAGATGCTAGCAATTAGATATGCATATCCATCTGTCGAACAGGATTGTTGCTAAAACATGTTTGAGGAATGTGTGCTCGAGTGAAGAACGCTTTTCACGCAGATCTATTTCATCTGAAATATCGCTGACATTGTTGAACAAATGCTGGATTGAAAAACTGAAAACTACTTTACTGCATAAATGTGCCTTAGGTGCTGAAACTAAATGTGCACCAAAAAAGTTTAAAGACAAACATTTACGCTTTAAAGTTTATAAACATTATTATGTATGTAACTTGGCTGAAGTGCATAATTTTGAGAGTTCCAAAGGCATAATAGGTAGGCTTTATTTAAATATAACTTTGGTTTAGTGCTCCACGAACCCATTATTCAGATTACACAGAAATCAGGTGAGGGTCATTGGTGCTGGTTGGGCTAATTTACCATTTAAAGTTATACAAAAGAAGAAACAGCTGCTTGGATTTGTGACGAATGCTTTCCTTAGACTCTGAAGAACAGCAATCCACACACATCCATGCAGCTGCTTCTTCAGTTTGGAAATTAGCCCAATCAACACTAATGACCCTCACCTGCACAGAGCTTGACTTCAACAATCCGTTTGTGCAGCTCTACTCTGGTTATTAATTAACTGCACTTGCACAGAGCACTAGAAGATGTTTAAATATACAGTATATACCTCGTCAGGGAAAATGTTCTATTGTGGATTACAGTATGTACATTAGTACAATAATTTAACAAAATGCAGTTCACGGTATTATTTTCAAATGGGTTGTTTTGCAATTCTGCACTGTTTTCCAGAATCAATTAAAAGAACAAAAAACTGACAACTTTTCATTACTGAACTCCAGTCAGACTCTACCCTAGATGCTGTCATTAAAATTATTGCTCCACCTGGAATGTGCTACATTTACACTTAAAGTATACCAAGGCAAGACTTCGTCTGTAGAAATACACTTCATATCATATTATAGGCTTTTGCATCAGTATTAGCTGTGAAAACCTGCTTTCAACGCAAATATTAGGTAGACTGGTGTCAGTTTTACTGCTGGAAAAATTACCTTATCTTTAATAAAAATAATCCATATAATTCTGGTTCTGTGTTTTTTTTTTTTTTTTTTTTTTTTAATGTAATGCAACCCATTCCAGTATATTCCCCCAAAAATGCAAAACTGAGTAGGGTATGGTTTCCTGTGTAGTCATTAATTTCAATTTTGTGGGAGTCTGTCTGGCTTTTTGAAACATTACATCTGCTGCAACAAACAGATTCACATTCATACAAAACATTTTTTTTTTCCCCAATTATCTGTCTGTTGCTGGTAATGTCAAGCTGTCCTTTGACCAATTAAACGTTTTCTTCACAGGAAAGCTGAACTGGTTCTTCAGAGTAAAAACACCTTATCATTTATACCTATATTACCCGTGATTTTTTGTTCAAAATTAACTTACGTACCTGATGTCAGGAGGTCTTACGATGGGTTGCCCATCTCCCACAGTACAAGTACAATAAATCCATTCTCAGTATAACAATAAATTATTAAATAAAAAGGAATAAATGCCATACAGTAAAGTGATTCAATGTTCTAGCCTATTTAAAATCACAAGCCAATCCTACTAAATAAATATGTTTAACAATGTATATGACAATGTAGGAACTGCAAATCATTTCACCAAAAATTAAACCACTTATTATACTACATGACATGCCTAGTCTATTTAGAGAATACAATAATTTATTTTTTACTTCAAGTACGCTGTTTATAGAAGGCAGAATAACTCAGTGCCCCAAACTTAAGGGTCTAATGAACACACCCCGACTTTCAGAACACTATCACTCCTTAAAGTTGCCATCCCCCATAATCCCTGCTTTTGTTGAAACAGCAAGACTAGCACAGGATCGGTCGTTTTACTAAGAAGGGTACCACGAAATGGCTTTCAGATAGGAAACTAGTAATGTTCTCAGAAGCCATATCGATTATCCCTATTTATCACTCAATACCGCTAAACTTAGAAATACAAAAATAAATACAGTAAAAACTGTTTCTAGGCCTGCAGGTTTAATTTGAACTTTTAGTTAAAAACAACATTTAATAGGTACACTACCTATAAAGCATTTTGAAACCTAGAGAAGTGTTAAATGTGTCCCGTTAATCAAATAATTAGACCAATTAAGTAATTGAGAGCTCGGGTGGAACGAAAGCCAGACGACACTGCGGCCTCCAGGAACTGAGTTTGACAGCCCTGACTAAAGTCTTTCTCATTGAAGACTCTGAGAAAGACTTCTAGTCGATATGTTTGTCATTGAATTGTGGCACAGAAAAGGCACAGCAAGTAACAGGAATGTTAATAGCCATATTCTTGAATTCAAATGTGTTTCTGAAAAACAACAATATACTGTAAGACCAATTAGGTCTTTCAGACAAACAAATACTATACACTGAGAAAGTGCATACAAAACACAGTGGCACATTTTCTGTGTTTTTTAGAAATACAGAACATAAAAGAAGCTACACAATTTCATATTAATGAATGCAAAAAAAAAAAAAAAAAAGATATTTCAGAAAATGGGAATAAAGCATTAAAGTTAGGGTTAAAATTACAATACATTGATTGTGATTTAGAAAGGATTTTTTGGAGTCTAAACTCCGTTTTGTACATTGAATATTTAATGTTATTTATGTTTGAGAATGTTACACTTGTCCACATACAATTGAAACAGACTGTATTAATTTTAAAATAATTGAGAAACACTGCACTTAAATATCAATTTTTTATTTGACAAAAAAAAAAAAAAAAAGTACAAAGCTTAAAAGTCCTCTGAACAATAATTTAATCAGTTATGTGGTCTCTACTACAAAAGTACATTTAACATCTTGTCACTTTAACGCAATAGGATCAAAAGCAAAAACTCAGGTTTATGGTCTAATATTGAACAACCTCTGCCATTTACTGCAATTCCCAAGTTACCTTTTTGACTTTCAAAACCACGCTGCCATGTCTACCTGCAGATCTTAATCTTTGGGGTGGCAGACTGGCTCTGGGGAGTTATATGATATGCTTTAAACAGGAGATTGGTTGTATTTTTTTCTTAAAAGCATTAAAACAGGCTTGGGCACATTTAGCAGAATATGAACATACGATTGCAGCAGTCTGTCTGGTGTATATATAATACACTCACACGCAAATGTATACCAACCATGTATAGTTCATACACCAAATTACCAAATTACACAATGGCAATCCTTCAGGGGTAATTTTAGAAGAGCAACTATAGACTAGTTCTAGTTATACAATCCTATTGCATTCCAGTGAAAGACTATGCCAATTGGAAAAAGTTTTTGACTGAAGTTAAGGCTTGCAGGAATCCTTTCTAAATCAGAGTTTCTCCACATGCTTTCCAAGACAAGTTTTGTTGGCATCCTTGAACAACAATTTAATCTCTGCTGTCTGAAACTAAAAACAGCTGCCAGTTCCTCATGTTTATCTATGCACGTCAAAACAAGTGAAAAACTTCAGATGGGAAACTTCCTCTCTAAATGAAGAAATATGGACCTTGAACGCTCAGCGGTGTGTGAGTTCCCAGTGACTGAGTTACTGGCACTGGTTTTAACAAGACATGGAGTTTAGCTACACGGTCTGCTTCTCCTGTACCCGCTGTGGGGGCTCCTCCTCATGGGCTTGGTCCCTCTCCTGGTTCCAGTCCTTCAGCCCTTCCGGCAAGTTGGTGTCCTCCTCAAAGCTGCCGGTCCCTTCTACAAACTGCTCATAAGTGGACTTCTCTGCAAAGGGCCGTGGTCCTAGCAACTCCAGCATGTCTGCCTTGTCCAGCACCTCCTTCTCCAGCAGTCGTACCCCCACCTGCCAGGACCGAGCAAGCATAACAGTCATTCCAAAATGTCACATCTGGGAAAGTCATCAATAGCAAACTACTGGCAAGCTTTACGATGATCAACTTCGGTTTGTTAGGATAAACCCTTCACCAGACAATGTTGGAATTAAATGTCACAAACAGAGATTTAGCTTTACATGCATATTTAAGATTCTGTAATCTAAATTCAAAACTTCTCGTTATGTGTTATTCAGTACTTCAGCTACAAGTGCATGTATAGTCTGCATGCATCTGCAAACTGTGTTTGTGCCAACATGTTATTTCAATTAAAGAAATTACAGAGTTGTGCATCTACTTTGCTTTATATGTTTACATCAACTCTTATATTGCTATTAAGTGTCACAAAATCCATACTCAAGCCATCACAGACATGTTAGTGCGATGGTTAAGAGCAGTTGCTTGCTTCATAATTTCTTTCAATAGAATTGCACTCCTTAATCTAAAAAGGTTTCCAGAGCCATCAAGGGAGCAAATGAAGGAGAGAACCCAAACTACTCTCCTTATTCACTGTGAAGCCATTTCTCACCTTTTCAACAAGGTCCCGTTTCTCCAGGAGCAGTTCCATCGTCCGTTCGTAGGCCATGTTGATGAGGCTGCGGACCTCCTCGTCAATGACCTGCGCTGTGGCCTCGCTGTAGGGCTTCTCCATCACCATCTCACCCTGCCGGGGAAGGTCAAAAGACACCTGGCCCAGCTTCTCACTCATACCGAACTGGACAATCTGCATGAAGAAGAAAACAAAATCATGCTTTTGCAGCCAATCTTCAAAAAGTCTGGTGCACATTTTCTACAGTACACAATTTAAGGGGGTTGCTTTCAAATCTTCGTAACTTACATTGAGCAAACCTCTGCTTAAGAATACAATAATTTTACTTACACAGCCCCACTTAACTGAAAATGAAACACAATTTACAATAGCAAAGCAGATTTAAACATATTAAAAGAGCAAAGTGAGTAAATATACTCCTGAAAAAGTCCCCCTAATGCTAACATTAATATTTTTTAAATAACTGAGGGACAATTCAAAACTCGAAATTATTAAAAACACCCCTACCTTGCACTTTGCTTTACCAGAGAAGCTCTTGCACCTGGTCTAGGGAGTAATGTTTCTTTAAAGGAGGTACCTGTGCATAGGAGCTCTGTGTAACCTTCTTCAGATCATCCTGGGCGCCAGTGGTGATTTTTCCAAAGAAGATCTGTTCTGCCACACGGCCCCCCAGCATCATGCACATGCGGTCAAACAGCTGCTCCCGCGTGTACAGGTACTGCTCTTTCGGGAGGTACTGAGCATAGCCCAGGCCTTTCCCCCGAGGAATGATAGACACCTACGTGAGCAGCAAACAAACACAAAGAGCATGAGTCAGCAGTCAGCCTTTAATAGCAGTGCCCACTGCTAAGTAAACCATTTTAATCAACATTGAATCTTTCACTATCGACGTCTGTCATTAACCTTCTGTCGACATATTCAAACTGCTATTTAATGACTAGCTCTGTGCATCTGTAATGTCAATCTGAACCACGTATCATTCTGCCTCTTAATTCCTTTTGAGATGGTTCCATTACGCACAGGTTTCAAATTTAAATGTCGTGCCACTGCATTTCCGTCTTATTATTTTATTTTTATTTTTTAAATAGGAGTGGTTTAAAGATAACATTTATATTTAATTACAGGTGGTTTGAATGGAGTAAAAACAGATGTCTCATCCTTAGGCACTAGCAGGAGTGATTTACAGTAATTGTGATTGAGTTACAGGGCAATTATAGTCATATGGTCATTTAGTGCACCTACTGCATAAAAAGCATACTGTAGCCTCAACAATGAAACTTGGCAGGTGGATGCACTAAATGGCAACAAGATTATTGTATTACTACTAATTTTATAAATCAAGTGTATATGAAGTATGCACAAGAGACCAAAAACAGACAAGCATTATCACACATCCATGACTTACGAGAGAACCATCTTTCTCAATATGAGTTTAATTAGACACTGCTAGAATTGTCATCACCATAGCAATATCCACACCATAATTATTTTATTAATGCAACACTGCATTATTTATAATATGTATTGCCTATTTCAGCAGTTTGCTTCCAGGCAATTTCATTAAAGGGCTTGTTAGTTTCCTCTGATATTTAAGGACAGCAGGTTAATGCTCAAACTCCCTGGACTCTCCTGTATCCCACCTTGAGCAGAGGGTCAGCATGCTCTAGGAACCAGCCCACAATGGCATGACCGGCTTCATGATATGCCACTGTCTTCTTCTCAGCTGGCTGAAGGACCTGGGTCTTTTTCTCCAGACCTGAAAAGGAAAAAAACACAAACTGACTTGACTGCACCCAAACAAAATAACAAGCAGGAATTTATGTAATGTTGCACCATTCCGAGCCAGATTGTACAGATATATTTGACCCAGAGCCAGACTGCTGTTCCACGGGCAGATATACATACAAATGTGTCACGGTGCAATGTAAATGAGGCAACTTAGCTTGAGGGGTGTATTGTGCTATTGCTCGTCAATGTGGCACTGATACCCCCCATCAACAAGTCCTAAAATGTTTTGTCTCGGATTTAGAGGACAGAATGCCAATACGGTCAGCCAGAAGAGCCAGAAGCCTGGCAGACCCACTGTGAGACACTGTGCTTGACTCCTTTAAAAGGCACCGAGTTTATTTTCTATTGGAAAAGCTTACTCTTTCTCCCGCAAGCTCCAGCAATGCTGGGAGGAGTTTTAAAAAACCAAATCTCTATCAACCCCATTGCTATAATTAGGTATTGGCATTAAAAGGATGCAACACGTTTCCATTAGGCTTATCCTCCCCAGGCACCGTGCTGGGAACCCCACTGTGCGGCTTTGAGCAGAAGGACTGCAGTCAGGTTCCTTACCTCCAATGACACGCTCGATGGCCTGTTCAAAGTGCTTTTCAATAATGAATTGATTTAAATGCCTGGCAGCAATCAGTGCAGATTCATTGCACACGTTAGCAATATCGGCACCTAAAGAAAAAAAGAACATTTTAAAAACATTTAATACTAGACACTTAACTAAAAAAAAAAAAAAATCAGCTCTCAGATAACATCCAGGGAAAACAGGGTTTTTATAATGTTGGAAGAAAATATACAATAAAATGACTGATCTAATAAAAAATAAAAACAAATCCATTATAATCCTTTCTTTCTACATAGCACTGAATTAATGATAAACTACTTTTCCCAGGACAACTCACCAGTGAATCCAGGCGTGAGAGCGGCTAATTTCCTGGCCAAAGCATCTTTCCCGATACTAGCATCCAACTTCAAGGGACGTAAATGCACTTTGAAGATGGAAGCTCTCCCTTTGATATCAGGTGGGCCTGTTTAGGAGTATAACACACTTTTAATCTCTAGACAACAGGAATTAAAGTCTGTCTCCTTGCCAGGATTTTAAAAGCATTTCAGTATGTTTCTACCTCATCTGCTGATCAATACTAAAACTAATAAAGTACAGAATCAGGAATTAAAATGCGGGTATATTATTAAAGCCTTACCTATCGTTACTTTGTTATGCGATACAGACACACACAATATGCAGCTGCTTCAGGTAAACCACTGTAACATATCACACAAGCCACAATAATAAAACACAATCTATATAGTTGTTATGTAATGTGTTAAATCAAGGAGAGAGCTTTCTACATCAATCACAGTTTCCAAGAGATTCTATTACCCCTAAAGCTTTTATAATGCCGTTTGGTAATCCTATTCTGAACTGTATCTGGGTCCCAAGACAAGACATTGGTGTAATAAAATAACAGACACTGCTCTAGGGCAAGCAGATAATGGTCAGGGTTACCGAGGAAGGTATTAACAGGAAAGTGCTTTAAAGCATTTATTCCAGTTGTTAATTATAGTAACTTTTTCTGAATGGAAAAAAAAAAAAAAAAAAAAAAAAAACATTGATAAGACAAAAGAAGCAGCATTTTGTAAAATGAGTAAATGTTTTATTAAGAGCTCCCTTCTGTCTGCAGGACCCTACCTCCCTCTGCAGTGGATGCCAATACCACCAAGCTTCTGCTCTTTTGCACAACCAGTGTATGACTGGCGAACCCTAAGCCCAGCTTGTCACATAAGAAAACTGCTCTTCTTGGAATGCCTTTCTACTTTATTTCCTCCATCATTTCTTAATTGATCATTAGAGCTTGTTCAATATGCATGACATTATTGCAGTATATTGACAGAGGGTAATTTCCTGCCTGACGGTCAACAAACTAATTGGAACCACCGGCCACTTTATCAGACTAAAGCAGGGCTTTCAATCTAAGGGCATTTATAAATATAACCCTCCAAAGGCTACAATGTGAATTGATGTTTTTTTATTATTATTATTATTATTATTATTATTATTATTATTATTATTATTATTATTATTATTATTATTATTATAATTTTTATGTATTTCTTTAACAAAGGATACAGTTTTGTCTATTCCCTGCTTGCAAGCTCTGTATCACTTAAATACAGATCAAAACTCCTCCCTTTGGAAAGAGATTACAAAACAGTACCTGTTGATTACAATGCATGTTCTTATTTTACCACCAGCATTGCCTAATCAAAAATAAAAAAAAAAAAAATAAAAAAGCTTATGATTTTTTGTACACAGTGAAGCTAAATCTTAATATGGTCCTTGGTTAAACTGTGTTTGATACCACTGTTTTCTATTTTGATGCAGGATCATTTTCTGCACTGCCTACTAAACCTCATCCCATCATTCACATCTTAAAATGTCGTATGCTACAGCATAAAGACACCACCATGCATGCCTTATTATAAAAATAGATGTAAGACTCTGACTGTGATAAATTAATTGGCTATAACCCAGACAGTCATACCTATCCCCAGTGAAGTACTTAAATAACACACACAAAAAAATGACAAGAATGCAGTTCTCCTCTGGCATGACCTACTTAGGCAATATAATCAAATACTTTTTATAACAAATGCACATGCAACCTATCATGCAATCCAGGCGAGCCGTTCCTAAAATGTAACTCTCATACGGTCTTGTGCTAAAAAGCGTGGCACACTTAATACCCCCATGACTGGGGATATGCATTCCCCGCTGTGGATTGTGAGTTTTGTCCCATCATCTTTTTGTCTCATTGCCTCTCAAGCAGCTGCTATACAGTTTACCTATATAAATCTGTCGGTCAAAGCGTCCCGGTCTCATCAGGGCTGGATCCAGGATGTCGGGTCGATTGGTTCCAGCCAGAACCACAACGTTTGTGCTGGTGTTGAAACCTGGAAACAAATTGAAACGTGAAAGGTGTAGATGTTGCTGAAAAAACGTTAACATCATCACTATTATAAAGAGAGTACTGTTTTAATTGTCTGTCAGAATGTACATGAACTCTTAAATGTGTCTTTTCCAACAAGGTAAAAAAAAGAAAAGGCTGTATTTCGGTATTTAATAAACACTGACAAATTAAGAACCCTACCTATGCTGTATATAGCAAAGTACCTACAAAAGGTTATCTGTGTAAACAAACAACTACCAAAATGTACACATTTTTGTTCCAATTTAAATCTTTGATTTACTTCCCTAAGCTAAACAGAGCTTATATATGGTGTGTTCCAGTTTTGTAACACTCATACAGCATGCTCTTACTATGTGTCGCACCTGTACCTTGCCCCATTAGGCAAACTATTGACAACCTACCATCCATCTCCACCAGCAGCTGGTTCAGAGTGTTCTCCTGCTCGCTCTGCCCCCCGAAGTTCCCCCTCCCTCTCTTCCTTCCCACCGCATCAATCTCATCAATAAACAGGATGCAGGGAGCGTTCTTACGGGCCATCGCAAACATGTCTCTCACCTAGGAAGGGAAGGAACAATTTAACAGAGCTCTAACCAAGGTTTTAAAATCCATTTTCTTGCATCTTATCTTTACAAGCAATATTATCACTGGTGCAGTACTTCTTTTCTTCTGTTAAATGTATTTTTTAAAGGTAACATTCTTTCTGTAAAGCTTAAATTAATAAACCCATACATTAATATCTAGAAAATATAGCAGGGATAATCCAAATCGGTTTCCTAAATGTGATGTATTGGCTCAGGCTAAAGGAACAGGAACTTCACTTAAAACAATCATCTTCTTAGTACTGATAGCGGTTTGTTCACAACCGATATAGTACTGTTTTGTAACCTGCTAACTTGGTTTATTAAATCTTTCCAGGAGCGCTTGATATATTGACTCGCTTTGTCTTCTTATTTCCACCAGTGCACCTAATCGCTACAAAATGGCATGTAAACAAAACGGCAAAATGTGCCGTTGTTTCTCTCGCTACAAAAAGTCGGAACTTGTTCGAGCTCTGCAAATAACCTGAACAAGAGACAAGTCGCCGAGCAATTTGGCGTTTCCCATTCTGGCGAGTTGCTTCACCATTCTGTTAAATAAAGTACAGTCTTGTTGCTGCTGCATTTTTTAACGTATGTAGGGGTGATGTGCTACTTTAGTTTGACAGTTTGTTTATTAATGTTACTGTATCTGTTACTTTATCACTACAGTTTATTAACATATACTTGCCTATTGTTTTTGTTTTACTTATTCAGTTCACTTCATATGTTGATGCACGGGCAGCCTGACAAGTAATACATATTTATTTTTTTATTCATATTGTGTCTGGTGGCAAACTTGTCTTAGAGAATTCTTCAGCTATAAGAACACTTTGTTTGCTTCCCAAGGGGTGTTCTCCTAGCTGGAGACTGCTGTATTTCCAATAAAACTGCTTCATAACTAGTGTAAAGCACTTCATCCTTGTGCCTTTAGCTCTTAAACAACAAAATCAGGTCACTCACTCTGGCAGGCCCAACGCCAACAAACATCTCAAGGAACTCTGAGCCGTTGACAGTGATAAAGGGGACGTTGGCCTCTCCAGCTGTCGCTTTGGCCAGGAGGGTCTTTCCTGTTCCAGGAGGACCCGAGAGGACAGCTCCCTGGGAAACAAATAAAAAGTTAAACAAAATATCTAAAGAAAAATCACATATATCAACTTTATCTCTCAGTTCTAAATACAATATGTTTTCACACCGCATGCTACCCTTGCCCTATGCTCACCAAATACAATTATGACCATGCTATTTTGTTTGATTGTTAAGATTAAGCAGCCCTTAACTGAAATTAAGTCATTTGGAATATAATTTTATTTTGTATGTTTCTGTACGAGCATTTTATTTCAGTCTTGTAGCTATGCCAAGGTACTTTCTCCCTGTCCTCCCAAATTACTTTATACTTCATCTCATTATGATATTACCTAGTTATGTTTATATGTTATTTATGTCCATGGCTGGGATATATGTATGTTACTAAACACAAGTGTCAGTGGATATATTCTGTTAACCAACATGGTCCCATCATACCCTGGCTTTCAGGTATTGGATGTCCAGACAGGCCCACCACAATTGTCTAAGCCAGCTACTGACAACTCCCCTCAGTCCACATGCAGGACTGACCAGTCACCATCTACAGCAGATCTGGGGAAAGAGCCTGACATGCACTCCAGAGAAAAGGAATTCTCAAAGGCACAGCCACCTTGGCGCACACCTCGAATGCTAATGTGGCTCATTTACATTTCACGATCCTTCTTGTCAAAGTAAGCGATGCCAAGGCTGTCAATATTACAAGTGATCTTATGACCTGGTTACAGGATGGAGGCAGGAGCACCTGTCTCAGTATTTCTGGGGACAGTCAGAAGGATCTGTCTATAAAACAGATGAAACACCAATATACCTGCATCATTTTTTTGTTTTGTTTTAGAAACATTTGCAGTATTTATCCTCCCCTATTTTGTGCCCCTCCCAGTCAAATAGAAATGATATCTACTGCACAACTGATCTGTTTCTCTATTCAAATTAAATGGTCAACAAATCTTACGCACATGTGCTGGTTTTAGAATCAAAATAATGTTGATTTGTTGTTAAGAGCATTAAAAATAACACAAATGAAATGTACCTGGCGTGCAATGACCTTAACTCTGAGAAAGCAAGGCTAACCAGCTGCCTGCCCATTGCGCTGGACTGCCTCAATCCAAATAATCATGTGGTGCAGTAACCGATACTACAATAAACAAGTTGGACCAAACAGAATTGAAAGGCAAAAGCAACTTCAAAGTTAGCACAAGAAAAGCCTAATGACTGGTTAGTTAACATTACTGTGTCACTTTAATAGTCGCTGTACCTTTGGGATTTTCGCCCCGAGGTCCTGATACTGCTTGGGGTTCTTCAGGAAATTGACAAACTCCATAATCTCCACCTTGGCCTCCTCGCAGCCCGCCACGTCCTTGAACTTCACGTTGATGTTGTCCTTCATCATCTTGGCCGGGGACTCGCTCATGCTGAAGAGCCCGCCCCCTCGACCCCCGCGACCCCCTCCCATTGGCCCCCGCCGCAGAGTGAAGAGGAGGAAGCCAATCAACAGAAGTGTGGGGATGATACTCATCATAAAAGAGCTGGGAAAAATAAATAAAGAATAACAACATCTTCAGGAAACTATTAGAAGAAGCCGTCACAAATGCCGTGGATTTAGATCCTGCTCAAGTGGTTGTTGCAAACAAAATAATTACCTGTCGCACACTTGCAGTTTTAAAATGTCCCTTTCAATTTCAAATTTAATTTAAAAAAAAAAAATCTTATTGGGTACTGTACTAGATTAAATAAATGTCTGCTTGCACTTTCTTTGGTCCTTTCACCTGGAGCATTAAATTGTCCCTGCCCCTTCAATGCATTCATTACTGTAACCAATCATCTGCTTCCCCTACTGACTGACATGCTTTCCAGAAAGTAAGATGCTTGGTTAAATGAGCTATGAAGCAAAATAGACTACTGTCCCCTACTGCAAGGCAAACATACCAATACCCTAGTATAGTATCATGCATCACTTCTGATAAGACATGGTTGCTATAATAAGTTTCTTTCAGATCTGATCTTTATAGCAAATGGACGTGTGTGACAGGTAAGCTTTATGGAATTCTTTCATTAGCTAGAACCAGGCACGTGGTTCAGGAAGACCCGGATTCAACAATTGCATTTACTACGGCATACATGACTTGCAACAAATGAATCCATCATGCGAGGGATATCCTTTTCAGCAGCACTCACCCATCACTCTCTGTGCTGTACACCACTGCCACCTTGTGCGAGGACTCGATTCCCATCTCCAGCTGAGCCGTTTCAAGGTTCCTCTCGAAAGTGTCCACACTACCGATGTTGAACCATACATAACTCTGGAATCAGATTCCCAACAATTAACACAGATTCAAAAAACAGTTCCTATTACTAGTACACTCTTTTAAGCCTTTGTTGTTAGTTTAACCATTATTAGTGCCTGCTTTAGCCAATGTGAGATGGTGTTACAAAGAAATAGATATGCTTTTCAAACAAATACTGGTAAAACAGTGTCCTCTAGGCACTACTCAGTGGTACTGCAGGCAGGCTGAATACAATGCTATTTAAGATGTAATAACTAACATCTAGAAACAACGCTAGAAACATGCATGTGATAAGTATGTCAGTGAGATACATCATCCGCCATGGCTATCAATACTAAACTAGAGCCAACACTAAAACTAGAGCCAAATTAAAACGTAGAGCACAATAACCTACTGTATGACCTACTGTACATCCAACATATGCATGTGCAAAAATGTAAGTTTGACATATAGACAGAAATATGCCTCCACATAACACCAGGTTCTGTACAATAACTTGTACTACTCAATTAAACAGTTTTCTAGATAGATCTAGGGAGTAGATACTATGTCTCCCATTTTACTGTGTTTCACCCTGGGTGTGAAGTAATACCACTCAACCATTAACACTAATAGGGTACTGTAAGTGTTACCATGGAAGCACACAACATGACAGACTGCAGGCTGACAACGCTGATGCAAGGACATCTAGTGGTAAATGAGTGCTATGTCTGTCTTGCTTATTTGAACTGAACACATGTGCCGTTCACAAAAGCAATATTCACAGTATCTTACCGTTTCTGATGATGCCATTCCAGAGGCAGGGATAACACGCACATACTGTTTATTTACAACTTCCAAGCGGTCCACCTACACAGGAAAACAATTCATTTCATCAAAAGTAAAAAAGTTAAAGGAGCAACGTATGAAATGTTTACGTTTCACATACAAACCTGGGATGGAAATACGATTCCCATTACATAGCAGTTTGACTGGTTTGACGATTTGTTTAAGACACACCTGAGCTTTTTACAAATACACTGTTAATCAAGTTTGTATTAAAACCTGGAATGGGTTAAACTAGTATGCAATACAATGCTTATTTCCATCCCTGCAAACATAAAACAAGTAGTTCAAACTGATTCCATTACAGTATTTGTCAATTTGTTCTTTTCGAAAATTATATATAATAAATATATGATGTAAACAGATAGAATGTGCATGAAGGAAGACGAAAATGATATGACACTGTCACTAATTCTCAATTATCATAGCAGTGCACACGCTTGGAATATATAATAATCCAACAGGCAAAAGCTGTGATCTTACCTGCCCTCTAGCCAGGTAGTTGTGCACAAAGTCTTTCCAGGTGATTTCCTTGCCAGTGTCCCGGAAATAGAAATACATAAATCCAGAGGCAAATCCTGCCACCACTACAGCAACATAGCGGAAATCCTTCTCATCCCAGGGGAGATCGCCCTGGGAAATGAAGGCGTGTCAGTATATAGTATTTGAAACATACAAAGCCACTGAAATGCAATCACACCACAAAATAGATATCACACTGGTTTACTGTGTCATTAAAAGTACTGCACCACCGACATTACACTGGGCTGGATTTTACATTAACCCTTATTCATTTGTGTTCATTTCTGTTTCACTAGTTGAAGTGTCATATTTTATGAAAACAAATGTTATTTAAGAGTAAAATGGAAATGTGTGTAATTACAGATGGTGTGATTATAGCACACAGCATTTTGACCCAGCTAAGTAATAACTTTACAACACTTACAAAAGGACTCCAGAGGCTGGTTTTACAGACCGATTACCACGGATCTTGGACTACCTGTATGTTACTATGTTGGTCTGTGAAACTATCCCCAACTCTAAGATATTTAACCAGAAAAGTGGCTTACAATATTGTCCAACCATTTTTTATATTTGTTTTAAAAAATTAAGGGCACTAAATAATGTAGCCTATAATATTATTTATTTTTATGAAAACATGCACAATTACTGCGCATGTGTTGAACGCAGGAATGGAAATACATTGTGTACTTCCAGCTGATAAAAGTCACAGGGTCAACTCAAATGACCTCACAATAAAATCGGGAACAGTTTAATAAAGGAGAGCTTGAGGAGATTTTATTTTGGCTAGTGTTTTTGGTAATTTCCAATGATATAGCTAATCAATATAGGAATCTATACTAGACTGAACTTTTGTAGCAATTAACTAAGGATAAGCACCATTTCACAAGGACAAATCAATCATCTTAATACAGTAGAACATACCTTTTGCATGCGGCCCCACCAGCTAGAATCCTCCTTCTTTCCCCCTTTCTTGCCGCCTCCACCACCCCCTGACCCCCCTCCTCCTCCACCATTGCTCTTTGATCCGAGCTCCTTTAGTTTCACCTCTTAATAAAAACAGATTGTTTAAGTTCACTTGCTGACTACTGTTCACCATTATCATAAGTAAGTTACATTATTTTATACTAGTTCCAAATATGTTAATTTACAACCCACATATAAAAATGACTACTTGTAACAATATTAGCCAAAAGGCAGTGTCTGCCTAGACTGTCTTATGAAAAAAGTTGAAAGGAGGTCCAAAGTTGGAACCAGTATTTTTGAATTTTAATCAACATGACTTCTAACAGCATGTAAGTGTATCAATCTTATATGCTACAAGGCTAATGTCCAATACATGCAGAATCAGCACACTCACTCCACTTCATGGGACAATAAGAGTCACTTACAAAAATGTCTTGTAACTGTGGGACCAAAAAGACTTTCTCAATTATTTTAACCAGAAAGCTTGTCTATATACAGAGAGTGTAAAATATAGTGCTTGTCATTAAGGTTTTAGTAACCAGCTGCAATGCACGAACTCTCATTAATAATAGGACTGTTTCTCTAGGCTTACATTTCATACATGTTATAAAAACGTTTAAACGCACAACATAAAGGTATCCAATTCCTTGGCACATATGGCACAAAAGATCATTAGAATATTTCATATACATTACATGACACAAAAATTAAACTTAACAAAAGGCAGTCACTGGCTTAACTGCCCACGATATCGCAGGTATTATAGCTTGTGTGATGAATTCCAATCAGGCCTCATACTTTTACCTTTTGATTCACTGGCTGATCCCTTCGATTCTGGTGCTTTTTCATTCTTTGGAAAATACTTGTCAAAACCTAGAATAAAAAAACAATACCGATTTCACCATTTTGTGTTAAACAGGTGGTCAGGCAAGTGAATGAAAGCTGTACCAGACTGTGTGGTGATGTCTACTGTAGGATGACACCACCAAATTCACTAAACGTGTGACCCGAGCCAGATTCAAACCTATTCCAGCATAAATGAGAGGCATGAGAGACCAGTGAATTGTCTGAAAGTGAGTGTTACCTTTGGGTGGTTTAGAGCAAAGCCACTGGTAGCAGGATGACAGTTTTTCATGATATGCAGCACTTCGGCTTCGGTTTATAGTGAAACACTGGGAGAAAAAAAAAAAAACACTGACACTGATATTTTTGTTTGGTATTGTACAGTATGTTAGAAATATATTTTACTAAAAAATAATCTTTAACTTAATATTAGTAATCTTAACTGTAAATAAAATGTTAAAAAATACACAATTTCCTACCTCTGTCCCTGCTACCGAACAGTAAATAAACTATATTTAGGGCATACAGCAGTACACTGTACTAATTTCCCTATACAACACTTGTACAATCAATACCCTTCACCGAGAGGCTGAGTAACACATCGCCTGTACGGATCTGACAGCTTGTGCAGTTGCAGCAAACTCAATCCTCACAAGAAAACATTAACTTTTAAATAAACAAATATTTCTCCTATACGTACCGCTCCATTCTACCTAATTATTGAGATCTAATGTCTAGCCAGTGTATCCCTGTGTTTTTCGCATACTGAACTGATTCGTTCGTGTCTTAATAAAGTTATATAGCCTATGTCATACTGTTGCATCACTATTCTCTTTTGTTAAATTTCTACAACATTAATATCACCATCACACCAGTCACGTGTTAGCTCACGCTTGCAGTACCCTGTTTATTAAAGTATTACATCAAAATAATTCATTTTAAAATACCGCTTACCCTGACAGTGCTACTTCGATACCCGAGAGCTGAAAATGCTTGAGTGGCTACCGTCGTGCGACTTGTGCTCCAGGCTCTCAACCCCAGTCTCATGGACCCCGCAGCCACCGAGAGCACCCCCTGCCTGTGAGCCATTCTCCCGGTACTGCTAGGCTCGCCTTGTCGCTTCTTCCTTCTGAATCCCTGGCTTGATGAACACCTTCGCTACGGTAATGTACTGCACCAGCGAACACCACACACTCAATGTCACGGTATAGAAAGATAGCGCTGACCCGCTCATCGCCTTAATCAAACTGGTAGGTTAACTAACTTTCAATTGTCATGACATCATTTCATATAAGTTTTATACAGATAGTATATATTTCTCAGATATCATACTTATGGTTAGTACAGACGTAATGATTTCATAATTAATATGTCTGTTACTTTTATGTACAGGCGTGTCAACATGACCGTAGAGGTCCTTTGAAGGACCCCGTTCCGGCCTTTTAATGCGTCCGAAGCAACAAGGAAATATCCTGAAACTTATGAACTCGCTACTGACGATATAGGCCCAAAATTTTTAGCAGCTAAACTTTAAAAATAAATAAATAAATGTGACTTCACAGACAAACGCCTGGTTATTTCAACACGTAAATGTACGATATATGTCACGAGGACGACATGTGGCATATAACCGATATTTAAAGCTGTTATTTTAGATATTCAAAATCTGTATTTTTTTATTATTATTATTATTTATTTATTTATTTTTATTTTTTTGAGAGTGGGCAGTAAAACTACAATCTTGTGAACACGGCGGTTATTAATAAATACAATCGGGCGATCAGTGTTGTCGCATGTTATGTGTGTCATTGGCTGTAGCGCACATAACGTATCCATAGCAGTGGAATGTTTTACTGTAGATGGGAGGCTGACGTATAATCTGCCTTCTGCAATGCGTGTCAGAATTGTGTGTGGAACCATTAACCATAAGATACTACTTGAGAACATTTGGTGCTGGCGATTGTGTGCACATGGCTGCCCTGGAAAACTTCAGGTTTGTAGGTCGTGTCGTTATCTTTTTTTCAAATATATATATTATATATATGGGGACTAGTTATATATATATATATATATATATATATATATATATATATATATATATAGACCAAGAGCAGCCCTTAACAATACTTTTATTTCAGTCCTCCGCTAACCTTCTTGCAAAAGATGAGTTCATGGGTACAGCATGTTCATGAAGAACAGTATCCACAAGGCAATGGTACTAGATGTAAATCTGCATTAACAACATTTCTAGTTTGTATGAGATTTGTCAATTGTGAAGTCACAAAATACACATTTCTGGCAGTATAATTAGGATTTTATTCATGCATGAATAATACATGTCCAAATAATTTGTCACTGGCATAATAAGAGTTTATATTTGCTTGAGGTGAAAGTGAAATTGACTATACTTCATAAGGCAATATAGATGGTAGTGTCTACAATATATGGTGTAATTCTAAAAAAATATTAGATTTAACTATATAGTCTGTGGTGAATGATAAGGCAACAAGCATTCAATTATTTTAAAACAAATAATTACATAGTAAACATAAGTAGTGTATATCAAATTCAAAGGTGTACACTTCATACTTGGAACAACAAATAGTGAATATTCTGTTACCCTGACATTCATTATCTTCCTTTTGTTCGTGCTTATTCCTGAAATGCCACAAATCAATGCATGTAGTTTTCTATTAATTGGGAGGGGGAGGGGGGGGTTATTTACTGTCTACTCATTACCTGTCAATATGTTGTGTGACCATCAGGGACACTGGCATTGATTAGGCAAACTGTAATTGAGTGTGATGATGTGTGCTGTATATACATGTTTATTCCTGAATGTAACTTTGTTGCCTGGAGCCATATTATGCATGACATATAATACAACAAATTGTGGAAAGACTATAGGGATTTGTCCCAGTACAATATACTATGTTTTTTTCTTTTTTTTTGATACTTGGACAGACATTCCATCGTTTCATTTAAACGCTCTGGTTCTGCCTGAATTATAGTGGTTGATAAACTATCCACAGATTCAGTTATCGGTATGGAATGTAGTATTCTAAAAAGAGAGACTGCCAAGGCAGCATTTTACTTTTTTAGCATTAGACAGTTTTTAGGATATCTAAATATAAAACAAATCCTAAAGATTAATAACACTTTCCTATTTACTGTACAGAGGGGGAAGCAAGGCTTCACCTGCCTCCAAAATCTACAACAGACTTGTCAAATTTGTCAACAAAGCTACTGTATCTACTTTCCTGAAGGCTGTGTTTACATCCATTTTCATTACTGATAATGCAAAATGTCATTTTATTTAGATTTTGTCTCCCCCCCCCAGTCAGTTTTATTGATAAAGTACAGCTTGATATTCATGAAACTTTTCTAGATTAAAATACTAGACCTACTTGCCACAATTATTACATGCAGGACAAAAACACAGTGGTTATTTTTACCAGTAGATCACTGCATTCCAACATATTAATACAATCAGACAGCCCTGTTCATCTCCGTAACAAAAGCCAGCAAAGTTATTAACCCTCCCTCATCAGTCCTCCTGTACTGGCTGTTGCAATCAAAACTACAATGTTTCTAATAACAACATTACAAAGAAATGCAGTCTAGAGACCATCTAATGCATTTTTAAAAAGTACAACGGTCAAGAATTGTGTTTTAAAACTGTTCTCCACATTCAATGAGCACTCTATACAACACCAACATTGACTTACAACCTATCGAGTATTACAATACAGAATACATTTATTGGTTAGGTCTTGAAAGTATGGATGTTCTATCGCTGTGAGAAACTAAACAAAAATGTGTACATATTTAAATGCATCAGTCTTACTCCAGAACTTCAATTGAACAACAACTTTATGGGCTTCTTGTAATCTCTTGAAACTTGGCTTCAGGTCATACTGTAGTTGGTCCAAGAGACTAAGTTTCTCTTTACTGTTTTTACTGACAAAGGCTGCTTTAACGGTCCTATTCCAGCTGCTCTGGTGTCAGAAAAGAAAAGGCAGCAGTGACCTGGCATGTTGACTGTGTGCACTGTAAAGAGTGAGCTCCATGCTTACAGTGTGTACTGCAGTCCATATAAAATAAGTATAGAAACAAGGCTTCTTTGTTGCGGAGCACCGTGCTGTTACTTGTCTAGCACTGGCAAACTCTAAGCTCCAAGCTCTGTTTTAAACACTTCCTATAACAGTGACTGTCTGGGCACCAGTATTCGATTAAGCAATGCTTCCTCTCACTTCATCATTCCCGGCTGACCAGAGGCACCACAGGCTGTTTTCGCTCGGACATCCTTGCACATTTCGGGCAGGTGGTAGAATTGTCATAGTAACAGTCCCTGAAAATTCAGAAATATAACATAACTTTAATTTGTTTATTACTTTAGTTAAAAGAGCAAGCCAAGTGACAGGATTATTCAAAACCAATTTCAATCCTAGCACTCGTTGTCTTGTTCTCCTAAATTGTTTCATTTCTTCAGCGTGTGATGCCTATAAATTCTTCATTGGTTATTCCATTCATGTGGCCTAACCGGGGTTAATTAACCTCTTATGTTAATGACTTGGTCAATAGATTATTTATTGTTGGTAAAACATCTTCAAAAAATTGTCCAGGTCATCCCCAACCAGCACATATGACCTACCCTGGAAACCTTTTCTCTGTGTAGCCTCACAAAAAAGCCCTTCCCATTTGGAATCGCCGTTTGGCTTTGTGAGGTACAACAGAACTTAATGTCATTTTGACCTCCTCCAGTATTGAAAGGAGTAGCAGGAGGTGCATGTTATTTTATATTTCTCAGATGCAGTGAGAAGATATTTCAATATGGGTGGACGCTCATGTCACAATAGATAAAACTACAAACTGGAGTGTCAACACTGTATTTTTTAGTGAGCGGCATTCACAGAAGGCTAAACTAAACGACAATGTGAAATTATATTTTTGTGTAAAATTAGTCAGGATTGTGGGCACAGCAGCTTCAAGTCTGTGAAAGACTGTCTCCTTGAATAAACATGGGAGAACTTGAAACCCTTTCATTTTAGCAAAGAAATGTAATACTTTTATAAATTAAATGGGTGTTGCATAATTAGCTAAAATGAATGACACAGTAATAAAATAAATATGTTAAAACTGACCAACAGTAGTGCCTGAACTCTTCGGGCAATAGGAAAAAGCATGCAAGACCTATAAGCTGTGACTCTAGCATGGTAATATGAGGTTCTGGAAATCAAGCATGCATTTTTAAAGAACTCCTCCTTTGGACCACCTTCAGGCAGTACCCAGTGTTACCCAGCATGCACTGACCTGTGGAAAACAGCGGAGCAGTTGTGACACACAGTGGTGTGACTGTCAAAAGGGAAGAGGACATCTCCTTCTTTACACAATTCACACACAAAACCTTTCGCCTGGCATCTCTAAAGAGAAGAAATGAATCGCATTACATTGTATTTTAAGCTGAAACTTACTGAAATATCTTCAAATTATAGTCATAAAACTATATTAAGAAACCAGGTTATGTAGGCAGCATACATTCCCTACCAATAAAAACATTGCCAGTGTCAGCCTCTCGATAAAGTTGTTCATCTTGAGATCCACAGCATACAGAAGAGTACCTTGTACTAAATGCCAATACACAGGGTAATCAAAACCTGCAATTCCCAATATATCCTAGCTCAGCGAATCAGATATCAGTATTGGACTCTGAAAATGTAGCTACAAGAAGAGGGATCAGGCTGTGGGGGAATCTGTAAACTCTCATTTCACCAGTAGGGGTCACTATTAAGCCATAGTTTCAGGTTTTGTTTTTTTAAAATAAGCTCAGGCAGGAAGGGCTGTTCACCCGCACATCCTCTCGCTCACCTCGCAGTCCAGTTTGATGTGCTTGGCGAAAGTGGTGTGGATTTCAGTTAGAGAGGCGCTCAGGCGTCCGTTGGAGATGTCAATCAGGTCCTGCAGGGAGTACATTTCATCATTTTCCACAAAGTGCTGGCGCTCCTGTAACTGCAAAAAAAGGTCTCATGTTATCAAATAGTAATGATGTCCCTGTCAACAGTCTACCAGTGAAATAAGGATGGTTATCGTGTTTGAAAACGTATCCTCAATTTTTTGTAAATTTCAATCTGATGGAATCTGATAATGGCTACTTTTGTTAAGAAATCCAAAGCAAAGCCAAGGAACTACTTCATTGTAATTGCTACATTCAAAACTATTCGTAATGCTTGGACGTGGCATTGGTCTAAAAGTATTTATTTTTAATTTGAGGTTTGTGTATAAGTATTTTAATTTATGTAACACCCTACTCACAATTGTTTGAAGAAGGACACTCAGGTTAATAAATGACCAATGTTGTACATTAAACAAAGTATCAGAATTAAATGCCAATACTTAATTTCTGCCGGGTTTTAAAGGCTGGCACAGAACTGCTCTTTGTTAAAGTTCAAATCTAGTTCTTCACTGGATTTCTGCATCTGCAACAATAGACATGACTATTTCCCATCAAGATGCTTTATCTCTCCTGAATTTTTTGCATCAGCTGAATGAAAATGTGATGTCGCCTCTCATCGTACCTATAACAATCTTTTTTTTTTTCTCTTAATCATTTCTAATGTGTTTTCTAGGATACTGCATGAAGACACATTTTCGTGTGATGCAATCATAAGGATGTAAATAGCAGAAGAGAAATGAAATAAATAAATAAGTCTAAGGCTTATACTCTGCCATTTGAGATCTGTTCCTCTTGGAAATCTGATCAAACATTTTTATGAAGGTGAATTCATTACTGCAACTGTAAAGAAATGGGTTGGTTTGTTTTTGTCGTTATCACAAAAAAAAAAAACAAAGGCGATCTGATGCAGCTCATACTGACCTGTAGCAGCAGCCTGGCCTCCATGGCTTCCTTACATGTGATAAAGTACGGCTTCATAAGCAGAATGTCCTGCCGTAGCTTCTGTAGAACAAGGGAGCACAGCACAGTCAGCACTACCTCCACCTGCCTAACTCAAACTCTAGATTTAAAAGGCAAAATTTGCTTTTCGCATCTCAGGAATCTGATGGAGGCCTGAAATATGACCCTATCTTAGTGCAAAGTACATTTCTTCAGTCAGTACTTACTGGGCTGCAAAATGACAATGTGCACATTATAATTAATGCAGCTGTATTTGCAGAATAAATGTTTCAGATGAGGTTTTCTTTGAAAGGTTGAATGCTGTAGTGAGAAACAAGATGGAGAAAAATCTTAAGATTGGGGCAGGTGCCCGTCAAAACAGCAAAGCTTGGTGAAGCCCAACAACGGGATTCAGAGGAAGCCTCAGATGATGCACAACCCTCTTTACAAAAAAGTATGACACACCAAAAAGGTATCTTTTCAAATGAGATCAAAAAACTGAAAAGGTGGCATAGCTGAAGTTAAAGAATTAAAGGTTGAATTGGCAAGAATTAAAGGTGCTTTAACCCCAACACCAAAGAACACTAAATCAGTACAAATTCCAACCAAAGCCCAAAACAAAAAAGGGACAACGAAAGAGAGGCTGCCCTAACTGCCAAAAGGATGGGAAAGGCGATTTGTGTGACTACTGTTTCAGATGTGGGAGTACAGAACATTATTTAGCAGGGTGTTGCGAGAAAAAAAAAAAAAAAATACTCAAAATCAGCAGTCAAGTCGGGAAATGTGGGAAGGTCATTCTTACTGGACCATGACTGACTGACCATACTAAAGTGTCCCTTCCTTAGCATACTGAAGAACACCCAAAGCAAGATTTAAATTGTAAATGCCACTGGAAGTGAAAATCAAGGCCAGCAATATCAATCAGTTAAAGTAATAAATTCTATTCAAAGTTCAGAGGGAGCTGCTTACATTTGCTATTTAACACCTGGTCAGTTTTCTAAAGTAACTAACCTTGTTGGGAAGAAATGTATAATGCAGTGCTTTCATAATGTTAAAACAGGAGTGTTGTGGGATACTTGAGCTCAAGTTTGCATGGTCTCTGAACACTGGTGGAGAGAAAAGTTGCCAGGTTATGCAGGTTCGACAGCTAGAGGAGCTGATGGAGACTGAAAATGGACTTGACCTCAGAGCTGTTAATGGTGCATCAATTCCTTTCAAAGGATGGATTGAAATTCAGTTTCAGCTGCAACCACACAACAAAGCTCTGCCTGTGTCCGTGTTGGCGAGTAGCTACAACTTAGAAACACCAAGTATAGGATATAATGTAATTGAAGGGATTGTTAAAAAGGGACAGTTCTAAGGCTCAAGATACTTCATCTCACCAAACTAGTCAATAGCTTGACAAAAGCTTTGCCTCGTGTAAAATTGAACAGCATTTGCACCCTTGTAAACATCATCCAAAGTAATCAATCTGAATATTTGTGTGTAGTTGGAAAATTTGGAAAACGAGGCTTAACAATTCCAAAAGGCGAAACAGTCAATGTGAAGTGTAGTGCACAATCAGGTTTCGATTCAGCGGGGTCTTCAGCCAGATGTAACTGCTGTAGCTTAGAAGACCTGAACATCAACAAAATCTTAGTGAAGTTTCCGAAACGACCAACGTGTCATAACAACCCCATTTAGTAATCCTACTGGGCAGAATATCATTCTAAAAGGAGTTGAATTGTGCTTGGGAAACTACAGTTAACTAAATCTGAAATTCCAATTGATATTAGAAGGAATGAAGAAATGTCTACCACCTTACCACAGCAGACTGGAAGTGTGAATGCCATTGTTCAAGCAGCGATCAACAAGCAGAGAAAAAAAATTATATTTTTTCCCCCAGCAGAGAAAAACTACAATTTACACTTTGAGAAGTTTGAGTTTTTAGCTCTGAAATGGTCACTTACTGAAATACTACTTGTACTATGCAGTCTCTTTCACAGTTTATAGGTGACAACAGTCCTTTAACTTCTGTCATCTGCAAAATTAAATGCAACCTGACATCGCTGGGTTGCTGAGCTAGTGGTCTATAACTTTGCCATCAAGTGTCATGTGGGAAAACACAATATTGATGTTTTATCCAGAATGCCTTGGGATATGGAAAGCTACATATCAGAATGTAGCGAGGAAGCTTCTAAAAGATGTGGCATTTGCTGTTATTCAGTCTGCAGGTATCCAGAACAACAGTCAAGCTGCATGGATTACATCCATCACTACCAACGTTGCTACGCTTCCCAGTATGCAATCACCACCATTGAGCCATTAAGCCATGAGGAATTCCGTAAAGCTCAGGAAGAAGATCCAGTCATCAGCAAGGTCCTGCATTACAAAAATCAAGGTTGCAAACCAAGTGAGCAAGAAAGGGAAATGAAGAAAACAACAGCACTGCTGCGAGATTGGTGTAAACTACAGATGAGCATGGAGTTCTATATCGCAAAACAGAAACAAGACAACAGTTGGTATTGCAGAACAAATACAAGCAGAGAGTATACCCAGAACTGCACAAAGAAATGGGACATCTTGGCACTGAAAGGGTTGTCTGTTTGGCTTGAGAAAGGTTTTATTGGCCACACATGCAACAGGATATTAACCATTATATTAGTAATGTATGCCTGAAGATCAAAAATCTAATTGGAAAGAGTTCCTAAATAAAGTAATTTATGCATATAATTGCACCCATCACAAATCAACAGGATTTCCTCCACTCCAGCTGCTATTTGGTGGATCTCCATGTTTGCCAACTGATATTTTTTTCAGATTGTCCCCTGAACCCACAGCCACAAAGGTGGACTACACAGAGTATGTGCAGATGTGGAAACAACAAATGAAAGAAGCCCATGATCGTGCTGTGCAAATAATTCATCAGACCGCAGTAAGAACTGCTATGATTTAAATGTGGAAAGTACCGTTCTCATGCCTGGAGATCAGGTGCTTGTGAAGAATCTGACTGAACGTGGTGGACATGGTAAATTGAGGTCATATTGTGTAGCTAGGATCTATGTCACTGTTAACAGAAAAAGCGTATGCCCAGCGTATGAACTCAAGCCATAAGATGGAAAAGGCAATCACAGAGTGCTACATAGAAATCTGTTACTACCTTGTGATTATTTTCCCTTGGGTACTGAGGTGCAAAAATCAAGAAAATTCAAAACAAAACAAGCCCTCAGGTATAATAAATTTACCATGGAAACCATAACTGTGCAGAAATGGCCACTGTCAGTTCAGGAACTCTTCGCCACCATGCAGACATGGACAGTTTCCACTGGAACCTTAAAAAGGAATCCTTACCTATATATTTATCTATAATGATGTTCTTAAAGGATACATTAATGTAATTGCTGTAATGAACATTGAATGTGTAAAGATTACTGAATTAGATATTAAGTAGCCTAAAGATACTGTTGTGTAAATGTGCGAGACATTTATTTTAAGTGTAAAACCCTAGATAAAATGTTAATCCTATGGTAAATGAAATGCATGTTAATAGTACAGTCCTGAAATCACCCATTTGGAACCTCCCTGTGATTCCGTGTGTTGATTTGGACCAGAGTTCTAAACAAACTGTTGGTTTGGTGTGTGGTGTAAAAAGAAAGTACTGTATGTGTTTGTGTGATACTGTTACAGTTTTGTGAACTGACAGCAAAATAAAAATAAGATGAAAAGAAACAACAACTACCTACAAATTAATGTATGTAACACCAACAATCCAGGTGAACAATATTATTATCATTACTATTTATTTGGCAAACACCTTTATCCAAGGCGACTTACAAGTGTTACAGGGCAATACAACTTTACAATGCAAAACAATATTTAAATACAGTATAGTTAAAAGTAAGTGCAAAATATACTACTAAAATACAGTACAAAAGATAAGATGCAACAAGTTAGGATTAAACCTTTACAGTCCAATGTCGCATCAGGTCCGATATTACAATTTTCCCTTTCCAGTCCGATGTCAGACCCTGTCCAACATCATTAAAAAGACGTAAAGCACAGGTCTTTAATCATTTATTCTCCGGAAAAAGCAGAGAAAACCTTTCAATGGCTGAGTGAGACCAAAAAAATAAAAAAAGGTGTATCTCATAGCCCCATGCAGACATAACAAAGGAGGTAGCTGCTTCTGCATCCAGTGCTCAAAGAATATCACAGACACTTGCAAAGCTTTTTGAGATGTTATAGTAATAAAATAATGACTTGGATAGCATTGAGGACTTTGGTGATAAAATGAGTGCTAAGGAGAGGATTTATCAGTATGCACGTCTATAAAGAGGTATGAGGAAAATACAGTGAACAAGGGGTGGGGCTTGGCTGGAGATACAGAACTGAGTGTACTTTTGCGATTCAATGCCTTTTAAACCTGCTTTACTCTAAAAAAAAAAAATAATAATAATAATGTACAAACAGCGCATGTAAAATAAACAGCGCGTGTGAAAATAAATTGGACCCGACGCGCCTGACAAGTGCTGAATAAATTGACTGCAAAGGGTTAAAACAATTTATAATATCTCAGCTTGACTGAAAACAAGAACAAGGAACTACACAGCATATGCAATGCAGTCCTCCTGGTATAGGACAGCTATGGTGCATTTCTGTGTGGAAAGTACTCACCCGAATTTCCACCAGCTCTTCCACAAAGTTAAAGAGCAATGGGTTGATCTCTTTGAGCTTCAAGACAGGCCGTGACATCATCAAGCTGAGGTACCTCATTGAAGAGCGACACACCTGCAGGCGGGCATCACACACAGCGACACAGTTAGCGGCAGGGATTAATAGTTTTCAACTGAATGGAGCCAAGCCTAGAATTCATAGGATTTCATTAACCCATTACACTTACAATACCTGTGTGTTAAACTTTGTGGATTCAAGCACTACTTTTCTTAGAGAAACACTTGTTCTGTCAGCTTCTGAACAATGCCATTTTCCCAGAACCCTGGAATTTTCATACTCCATTGTCAAACAGACAAATCCAGGACCAACAGTACAGCGCAGTTGCCAAGTGAACAATGTAATTTGAATCTTATTACCAGAAAGTATCAAGGTTCTGCCAATAGATGGTTCATTCAGCAAAGCCTAAAAAGTCACTTTAAAATAGTTTCTTTGTCAATTCTCGTGATTCAGATTACAGAGTTCCCTATAATGTTTATGAGACTGTGCTAACGAGAATGGACGTGCTAGTGGAATGGTATTATAGGGTGGTTATAACTGTTTATGCTGTAGTATTGCCTAATAAAGGATGACCACTATACAAATATTAAACAGCATTTAACTTCCAGTTTTCTCCTTGCTTTACTTATTACGCATAAATTTGGACTCCGTCTCCACGTCATCTATTATCCTTAATAATCAAATTGCTTGAAAGAACGTAATGCTAATCAACAGATAAGTCAAACTCACTTTTCGGGACTCAAACTCCCAGTTGTGAATGACTCGAGCAGGGATGACAGCCATGTCATTCCAGTGGCAGTTGCTGCAGTAATATTGACCAGTGTAGTCGCACTGTCTCGCTTCATTCGGAATGCCCCCTGCAGGGGAAAAAACTGGATTTCATTCACCTAACCTTCAAGGCCTAGACAATTGGAGGTTCTCTCTTGAATTTTTTCTTTTTTCAATGATAGTTACAAGACCAAAATGTAATATCTTAGATGCCAGTTATTTATTTCCTCTTTTTTTCCCCCCCCACAATTTCACATATTTCTTGGTTTGTTTCTAAAAACAATTATGTTCTAGTAAAAAGAAAGTGTTTAGAACTACTTACTAAAAAGATGCGGCTTAAATGTATTCTATTTCAATGAAAGGTTTTCTTTTGTTTAAACTCCTACTGGTATTTTTGCATTGCACTGCAAGAGGGCACATGTACAACAATTGTTCCAAGGATCAGAACTTATGTAGTACTACACCTTTAAAGGGAATGACAAAGCTACATTTCCTGCATGCCCCTACACAGATTTGTCTTTTCAAAAGACTGAAAAAAAGAAGAGAAACGGAAGTCTTTGTGAAACAGGAGCAGAGGTGTGTTAAGAGCAGGGAAGGCAAAGAGAAGAGCAGAAGGAACTCACGCAGCGAGACAGGTGCCCGGCACTCTGCACACCTGTAATCCTGGCTGTCCAGTCCGCTTTCGGGGCAGATGTTCAGCTCATACTCTGACTGGTGGCTGACCTTTGACCTGACGCAGGGTTTGGTGATGGTGTTCAGACATTTGCTGTGGCACCGATAGGAACAACCTGACAGAATTAATTCTTGACATTTTAAATTTTCACTAAAAGGTGTACTAGCTACTAAATCTACTGTGAATTAACTTGGGGCCATTTTCATTGTCCCCCTCTTCATTGTTTAGTCTAACTTATTTCTGGATAAATTTCAAAATGCAGGTACATTTAGTGTTACAGAACCCACTGCAGGGCTTACTGGAAACAATAAGTTACTTTTGCTGTGTCCCATGTTGTCTGTATTGCTTCATTTTTACATAATCTTGATTGTTTTGTTATTTTTATTCACACATCATAGCTAAATCAACTAGGGAATTGCTACATGGGGCACAAGGTAAGATCATGTGTTCTGTAACACTCAATGCAGTGATTGTGAGAATGTAACTCCATAAATGAACAACATGCATTGAAGTCATTTTCCCGTTCATATCATTTAGTATTATAAGTACATTAAATAATGTAACACAAGTACAGTTAATGTATCTGTATATTTGAGAGCATCCTCTAAAGGTACATTTATTGGTATTCCTGCAATGCTCTTTGGGCAGAACAGAGCCTGCCTTTCAGAGGACATATTTATCAATGAGTAAAGGAGGATGGTTCAGCACAAGAATTGTGTTCTAACTTGGAACTCTGTCTAACAAAGAAAGAATAGGGAAATGGGATAGATGTGGATCCACAAGAAGGTGGTTACATTCGAAAAAACAATTGAAAACCATGGATATGCTAGAGAGATAATGAAAATATGTCAGAAACATTATTAGGGGTTTTTCAGTTTCACAATCACAGTATTTATTTATTTATTTATTCCTGGTACACTTGAGATATTCAGTAAAGACATAAATTAATAAAGCAAGCATATTGAGGACATATCTGAGAGAAGCATGGCAAACAGCCCTGCATTCTAGCAACATTTAAACAGAAGCTAGACGGTGCCCCACCTGTGCAGGTATACC